>NW_019384385.1:136572-176856 GCF_000671375.1 Centruroides sculpturatus | reverse complement strand
GTGGAAGGGTTAATCTTTCTATGGCGGATTTAGGATGATGTTGTTTATGCTTAGTAAGTGTTGTTCTTGTTTTCCTTTGGAGTTGCTCGAGATCTGTGTGAGTCCAATGTATAACTCCAAAAGAGTATGTGAGTACTGGAATGACATATGTGTTTATTATTATTATTATTATTATTATTATTATAAGAACCAGGAACAAATTTGAAAACTACTTTTTCCATATTTAAAAATAAAAACACTTAAACTATTTAAAATTTTTTTTATTAAATTAAACAACATATTTTTCATACAATTGAAGTAACTTTCTTACTTTATCTTGCAGAAAATAGTTGAATCAAAAGAAATGACTTTACATTATCCATGATACAAAGAGTAGTTTAATTAAAGTACTTTTTCTTTCATCAAGAAAAGCTTCTTCAGTTAAAATTTGAAACAAGAAAAAATTTTGTTTTGTTTTGAACTTTAACTGAGGAAGCTTTTCTTGCTGAAAGTGAAAGTACTTTAATTATAGAATACCTATGTATTGTAGATAATGTGAAGTTACTTGTTTTGATTTCAACACATTTTTCATCATCACTTTTGTAACTGTGTTGATAAGGGAAAAAATATATCATTTACTAATATATTAAATACATGAATAAAAATAAATAATCCATTATTATTTTATTAGAATATTTAATTACTTTAAAGTTTATTTTATTTTAATTCAATAATATTTTCTTCATAAAATAAGATTTCAAATATTAAATTTTTAAACTTAAATCTTACAAATTTGAAAAGCTTTTACCAAAGAAACATATGATGTAAAACACCATATGTATCTTACATGTAGATAAAAACAAAATTAATAAATAGAAATGAATAAGAAGCTGAGCAATAAGTTTATACAGAATATCTGAAATTAAACTATCCATAATGAAAATCTGCTTCCAAATAATTTATTAGCTTATACATTCAAAGCACATTATATTTTGTAAATATATTTAATAATACACAAAGCGATATATATGGGAACTTAATAGTAATCTGTAAAATATAAACTGTATTTAAATGTATGAATGCATATTTTACTGAAAATGAAATCTTTAAATTCTAAATTCAATCCATTATTATATTTTTTGTTTTAGTCTATATGATTATAAACATTATTTGTAAGGTTATATGGTTATAAATATTGCTGTCTAAGATTAAAGGTAAATGAACACTATTTCAAACTAGAATTCTGACATTTTATTCAAACTTCCTCAAATGCTTACAATATAAAACAAAAAAGATTTTTTTATTATGTCCTTTGAAATTCAAACTTGTTGCTGTTTTTAATAATAATTAAAAAAAAACAAATTTATTATTTACAAAACTACATGATTAAAAGTAAATATTGAAAAATTAAATCATTAAATTGAAGAATCCAAGTTTAAAAACTGATACTTGATCATAGTGTGAGGAATTGAGGCCAATTATTATTTAATTTTCTGGGGTCATTATATTTTGTTTCAGATTTTTTTCTTATTTTAGAGTGTTTGTTTTACTAGAAGGGCAAAAAACCCACACCCACATTTAAAAACTGATGGCTGCCAATGCTTATGTCAGCAGATCTCAGTTGAAATGACATGCATAATTTGACAAATTAAAATTGGCCATTATATCATAACATCACAAGGTAATTTAGTTAACTTAATATTGAGAACATATTTTATCGAATATTGGATGGGGAAAGTTGGTGAGAGAGAATTGTAAAACAATTGTAGCAAATATATAGATGAGCAAAAACAATTGTTAGCAAATAAGTATGGAAATGAGCATGTTATGATATTTTTAATTAGAACTTTAACAGAAACTTTGTAGTTATAAACTAACTATATTGCAAACTTAAAATTTCATTATTCTTTACTTCACAACTGGATGCATAGGTAGACACTGGGTATCTTTAACATCATTCTTTATTCAGGAAAATCTTTCACACCAATATGTGTTTCGGACATACTCCCCCTCTTCTGTCGGTTTGTTCTTTAAGGCATTTAGTAAAGAGGCACTAACTAATACACATCCTTTTTAAAATACATATATTTACAGTTAAAATTTCCCAACAGTGAACTCAAAAAATTCTTCTTTACTTCACAACTGGGTGTATAGGTAAACACTGGGTATCTTTAACATTACTCTTTATTCAGGAATATCTTACACACCAAATATCTGCACCCAGTTGTGAAGTAAAGAATAATTAAAAGATGACAGGATTTCGGACTAAGTCAATTAAAATTTCATTGTTAAATTCATTTTGTCAAATTTTGAACCTTAGCTATCTTAAATTAGATATCACATTGAAATTTGCAAACTTATAATAAAACAATTTAAATTAAGATTTATAGAATTCTAAAAGACTTTTTAGAAAACAAATAATTACAAAAACAAAATATTTTCAATCTTAATGACAAACAAGCATTGCTTTTGTAATTTAACTGCTGCTAAATAAAATTGGCATGACACTGAAAATAAAAGTTAAAACAGTATTCTAAACAAATACACTATGGCTTAGCAATAAGTTTTTCTATATGGAACATATATTTATTTATTATACATATGTTCCATATAAAATACATATTATATAGAATACATATTACTATATCAGTATTATAATATATAGAATGCATTTGTATTCTATATGTTAACATACGAATTACATGTCAACATATAATCCAGTTTGTTAACATATAAATATTAGCATATGGATTATATTATTCATATCAACATATAGATTAAATGTCAATATATAATCCTTATGTTTAACAAACTGGATTGTATCGAATAGAAATAAAGGATTACGAAAATAATAAATTCTTAATGAATTATAAAAACTATTACACAATTTTCCTTCTCATTTATTATTAAACAAGAATGCAATTAATATAGTTTTGCAATAATTCAAGAATAATATAGTATATAAGAGTTAATTTTAAAGCTTAAAACAAAGTCTCAGCTAGCATTTTAGACATTTACATTGTATAATGATAATCCTTCTTACAGAATCAACATAACCTAACTACAAATTGCAACCTATTACATCATAACATACTACAAATTGCAGTTGATACTTTGCATTTTGAATGTTTTTCATATTTTTCATTAAAAAAATTCTTTGTAACATTTTCTCTTATTATAAATTTTATTCTGTTACTCTTGAATATTTTACTTGAATTTATACTTGAAATCATTTTGTCTTTATTGTTATAAAGATAAAAATGTTTACAAATAGTTTTTTTCTTTTCTTATTCACTTTAAATACTTTCTTTGTGAAAATTTATTATATTTAAATTACTGAAAAAAATAATGATAATTTACAATAAATTTTCACAAAGCAGTGTTTGAATTGAATAAGAAGAATCCAAAATTATATTGCAAGCTTTTCCATCTTAATGAAGCATTATTAAAATAAAATAGTAATTTACATCACACCATACCAGGATATATGTAATAACAAACACAAAATCAATTTCTGGTGTGTATAAACAAAAAACAATCTCTGCACAAACATTTTCTAATGCTTCCTGTGCATTAGAAAATCTTCAAGTGCAACAGAATGGTTACCCAATGGAATGTCCTTCGGAACAAACATGAATTTATAAAAGTTTTTAAAAGAACATAATTCGAATGATCATTTGAACTATAAATATAAACTTAAACCTCCACATAATGATCAATCCACTAAAGACTATACCATCATGTCAAGCAGAGCCTGCCAGGCCATCGACAACACCATTTCCTCCTTAAAATTTATACATAATGATGCAAATTTAGCTTTAAAAATTTCTATTGGCCTCTGACCATTCTGTATGCAATGTTGCGAGGAGAAGTCTGCCACAATTTCTGGATCCACTGTATAGGTAGAGAGGGTTAATTGTTGTATGAATGCCACTGAACTTGTGATCGTGTAAGGATGGATGGGTGGGTTTCCAGTAGTCGAATGGTGCCTTGGCTCTGTCTAAACTGGATAAAGATGTTGCCCTTGCATCTATAAATTACAATCTAGGGCTAAAGGCTAAACATTTTGCCCGTACTAAGCTAGCTGGACAACTGGCTCTGGGTAATATAGTTCTTGATTCTCCAGATGTTTCTAGGTTGTTTGCATTTGCCAAGATGCATAAGCAAGGGCAACAGCTCCATCTGGTTATAGACAAAGCCAGGGCACCCATCTGATTACTGGAAAAGGCCATTCACATCCTCCTCGCAGCCTAATTAAAAGGATATCCCTACGCAATCACAAGTTCAGTGGAGCTTATACAACAATTAGTGTATTGATTGTTATGCACAGGATTAATACATGCACAGCTTTAAGTTTATATTTATAGTTCAAATGGTCATTTGAATTACATTCTTTTAAAAACTTTTATAAATTTAGGTTTGTTCTAACAGATGTTCCATCAGGTAACCATTCTGTCATACCTGAATAACAACTCAGAAGGAGTTAGAAAATGTTTGTGCAAAGATTGTTTTTTGTTTATACACATAGGAAATTGGTTCTGTGTTTGTTATTAAAATAGTAATATTCAATATATATTTCTCAATGATTACTGTATATCCACACAAATAAGCATAGAATAGTAAGTTACAGAAAAATTATTTTTATAAGCTATATATACTATTTAATTTTTCTTTTAGTCAGAAAAATTCCATTTAAATTTAATACAGTTTTTTTGACAATCTATTATTATTATAAAACCCAAATAAATCATCACTTAATCAAAGATATTTGTAAGTATAACTAGCAACAATCAAATAGATTACAGAATTAGAGCTGCTTTTATGGATAGTTTTAATGAATTATTTATCTTAACTCTCCAAACATTTCAAAGTAAATATTTCAAAATATTTTTTAAGTTGAAAATTAGATTATTTTTAATAACTTATAAAATCTAAACAACTCTTCATTCTATTTAAATTTAAATTTGAAATCTTTAAATATCTTTGAAAACTACTATTTGCTCAAAAACTATTTTCATTACCTTTCTTGTAATACTGAAGCAATCTCCTTATTAAAATCAGCTCCTTGCTTAATATATTTTCGAAGCTCATCAAATCCATTTGAACCCTGTTATAGAAAAATTTTTTATTATTAATAAAGACTTTATTTAGAAATATTAAATCAATTTAACTTCATAAGCTAACTCAAATTTCTACAATGCTAGTCATAAATATGAGATCACATTGTACAAAAACATTATGAATACACTTTTTCTTTGTTTTAATTAGTAATTTAGAATATTATAATTGCACAAAATGCTAATGTTTTTAACATGAATTTAAAACTTACAAAAATAAGAAAATATTGATTATATATAAAAACTAGAAAATAAAAAAAGAGGATTACAAACTCAGATAGATATCTAAGATTTATTTTTCATTATAATAATATACAAAATTTAAACATGCTATTAATATTTCATACTACAATCTTTATATAAAAATATAAAAAATTGAATCTGTTATTAAGAAAATTAATTTTATACAGTAATCAGTAATAAATTTTCAAGCATTTCATGGTTCATTTGGAAAAAATTAACTTTTTAGATATATTTTTAAAAATTATTATATACCATTACTTATTTTATCTCACCCAACCTAAGAAAAAAAAATCAATGAATGAATTTTCATTAAAACAGAAAATGTCTTTTATGAATCAAAAATATTACAGAAAATAATTTCAAAATTCAACTTTTATTAGTAATCAATTGCATCTTCCATTCTTCTCCAAAATCTATTTTCAATTTTTTATACAATCAATAAATTATTTTGTAACTTTTATAACTGAAAAATATTTTAATGATAGTCTAAAGCAGTAATCTTCAAATTTTTAACATCTAAGGAATCATTATGCTTTATTATTTTTGTAGAACTTATTATTTGTTTAAATTAAAAGAAAGAAAGAATATTTAAAAATTACATCATTACAACTTTTATTTACCAAACAATAAAGCACCTTATAGTTAGATAAGGTATAGTTTATTTTCATTAAAAAATACTGAAAAATAAAACTTCTTACAAATATCTTTGTAGAACCCTTGAAAAGATTGTAAATTAATCATAAATAAATCTAACTGGTAGAATCAGCAATAACTGTTTTAATATATTTTAACAGAGATTGTAATTTTTGTACTATATATATATTTAATTTTATATTATAAAATTTTTGCTGATTCTTACAAATATCAATTACTAGCAGGTAAGTCTAGTGTTGCCCATAAAAATAAGTACAGACATTAAGATTATTAGATTATTTTGTACTTCTAACCCTTCTATTATATTATATACCATTACTTATAGTTGATTTATATAAATACAGTATTTGATTTATATAATTACAAATGTTGTCTTAAATAAGGGTTTATCGCACCAAGTGACCAATCAAAGACATTTTAAAAATTCTTTAAATTGTGTACAGTAGAATTTTTAAAATGTATTAGATTGGTCACTTGGTGTGATAAACCCTTACATAAGAAAACCTTTGTACTTATATACTTTGTACAAATACTATACTATAACAAACATTAAATTGAAAACCGTATAAAGACTTTGGTTATTTCAGCCTGCAATTGTCATGTTTATCACTATACCTGGATGGTACAAAATGGCACAATTTCATTAGTAAAGTAGACACAATCAAAAATATGATATCTTAAATGTTTTAACATATTGTAATTTTTCTAATGTTATCTTTAAGAAACTGTATCATTTATTTAAGAAACTGTACCATATCAAATGGTAATCTGCCTACAAATCAAATTACACAAAAAATGGACCAAATATTTAAACTTGGCTCCCCAGAAAACCACTTAAAACATATTTTGTGTTTGCTGGTAGCCTTATATTATGTAATTTTCTATTTGAATGCACCATACTCCTGATCCAATAGAAAGAAGGGAGTGTTACAGAAGGGGGTTAAGTAATTCAATTAAAAGTAGTCACTGATATCCTCCCAGAAGAGTATGGTCAACGACTACTACTTAATACCAATCTGGTATTAAGTAGTAGTCATTGACCATAATACTATTAATACTTGAAAAGTGATCTGTGTTGGATAGGTTGTGATGGCCCTGCATGTGATCAAAGTCCAAAAGACTTCATATAAAGCTTGTTTAAATAAAATAATATTGTAAACTGTGAGAATAATTGCTTTTATATGATCCCGTAAAAAATCAGGTGAAATCAGGTGAAAAAGTAAATTCAGCAAAAACATCTAAGTAAAGGAAACTTGAAAGTTGTGGTATAGGCATACTGAATGCAGATTTGACAGTAAGATTCAACATGTGAATAAAGTGCACACAGACTACAGGAAATTTTGAATCAAGCAATGTCAGGTAACATGATATGAGCAATCTGCCAAGGAGGATGCATCCCATAAAGACTTTTATGTAAAGCTGGCCCCAATTTAAGTGTTACTAATGCAAAGAAAACCCAGAAAACTCCACATGGCCAGTCCATTGGCAATGCACAAACTTATGACCAAACCAGTGTTCGGTGGTTTTATCCATTTGGTTACTGGAGGTACTTATTGGCTGCAATTTAAAAAATTGTAGACCTATAAATTCCCATTGTCATCCATTAGTTTCTGTCCTTCCCTAATCTCAAAAATGGAGATAGATAAAGTTGAAACCAGACATGGAAATGGTAAGAGAAAGAGGACCAGATTAACTATATATAAACTTCCAATTTGTACTGCAAGTCACATTATTTCAAATCAAAAAATTTTTCCCTGAATGCAGTTAGATACATAACTAGCATGACTCTATTGCTAATGGGAAAAGGAGGATATACAGGAGCAAAACACTACTCCACGCAAGCAAGTGCTATGTGTTAACTGTTGCATTTGGTGAAGTAAAGTGGTCTCTGATCAAAGGGCTCACAACTGTTAGCCAAAGCCCTCCTGACAAGCTCTGTTGTATATTTTCTATGCAAGATATCTTCCTAGAGTTATGACAACTTATTTGCAAGTACTCTTGTTGTCATCCTTATATATGAAAAATTGGAAAGTGTCTGACCTTGTTTTAACAGGATTCTGTATATGTTTGATTATACTTGAGGACAGAATACTGATCTCTATCATTACATAAGTATCAACAGAGCAGTGCACAATGCCAGATACATAAGTATCTATACAAAGATGCCTGTGGTATGATAGGTAAAACAAAACCATATTTCTTAAATAGCTGAGAAAGGTACAAGGAAGTATGACTTAAATAGGGAATAAAGTTCCTTGAAAACACCCTTTCCTTCTTGGCAAGCATAGTGGAAAGTGGGAATAACATTCTTAATACTGACATTAAGGTGGTTTAAATTGTATCTTCAATTAAATTGTATCTTGCCTTTGTAACCACTGATCTAATGCATTCCAATTCTTTATTAACTGTGAAGTACAAATATGCATGGGATATTAGGGCAATGATTACAGAATTGATGTATCAGGTCAGTCCATAAGTTCGTGTGTATTTTATGACCTTGAGAAAAATCTTGTTTTGCTGTTAAAAATGCCAGTCTAATGTGATACTTTTTACACTGAAGTGTTAAATTGGATCTCATTCATATAATACTGTTCAGACTTGGGAACATTTCAGTTGTTTATTTTCATTAAAATGGAAGTAACAGATGAATATAAGAGACATGTTTTATACTTTTTATTTTTAAGTGGTGAGAATGCTATAAATGCAGCCAAAAAATTAAATACTGCTTATAATCAAACTGTAACAAGTGTAAGGACTGTGCAGAAGTGGTTTGAAAGATTTAGAAATAATGATTTTAATGTGGAGGATAAGGCTCGTACTGGAAGACCCGTTGACTTTTATGATGATGCTCTCTCTGCATTAGTTGAAGCAGAACCATCTTTAACAGTTGATGAAATTGCGGAACGTTTAAATTCATCCCATGGAACTGTTCATAGACATCTACAACAAATAGGAAAAGTTTCAAAGCTAGGAAAATGGATACCACATGAACTGTCAATAGCTAACTAACAACGTCAACTGCTCAACTCCAAAGCTTCAACTGGGAAATTTTACCTCATCCACCATATTTGCCAGATATTGCTCCCAGTGATTATCACCTTTTTCAGAGTTTGCAGAATTTTTTAAAAGGAAAAACTTTTGAGGATGAGAACAATGTAAAAAGGCTATTTCTGAATATTTTGATTCAAAACCGAAATCATTTCACAAAGACGGGACTAAAAAGCTACCATCAAGATGGCAAGAAATTGTACAAAATAATGGTGAATACATTATAGATTGAAATAAGATTTAATTAAAATTTTTTGTTGCTTTTTTTGTAGATAAAAATGCGCACGAACTTATGGACTGACCTGATAGTCGGGTGATTAAAAAGGAAATGTCTCAATTCAAACACAAATTATTTATCGTATTTATACAGACACTTGGTACGATAAATACGATAAATAATTTGTGTTTGAATTGAAATAAATTACTGGCACGGTTTCAAAAATACCATAAAAAGGAAATGCTTAAATAACCATAGGAACCAAATGAAACTTATGGTAAACACCAAAATATTCCCTTCCTGGGCATTCTATGTATATGTAAATTGAAGAAAGAAGTCTTATTACAGTCTTCTTCTATGGTGAAGTCTGTAGACAGACAGATGATGATAGCCAAACAAAAGCTAATAATTGTTTGGGATTGCTCATACAAAGAGTTAACATCAGGTATGAGGTGCAGATATAGTAGTGGATAATGCACAATAAAGGGTGCTTTTACTGTGTAAAACCAAAGTTTCATGACTCCAAATTTTGTATGACTAACTCCACTAGGATAGCCAACAATGGAAAACACATGCTTTTATAGATAAACTTGTTCATTGAAACAGAAGTTATTGCTGTTGGGTATTAAGTAAAACATCTCACATGGTGCACTTTGTTGGAAGGTAAACCCCTTCTGGAGCAGTAGAACATTACCCAACATGACCACTTTGAAAGTTGGCACCAATGGGTATAACAAGACAACATGAATCTTATAGAATGAATGTGTAGCTGGAGGAAATGTCCCATTTCTTTTAAAATGAGAGATTTAGCTCCATTGTAGATGCTACTACTAGGATAGAATTTGGGACCAGCATAGAGAACAAATCAGCCATAGTCCTTTCTAATGGTCTGGGCAATTTGTTCCAAGAAGAGGATGTGTGAGTCCTCTTGTTAACTAAAGGTCTTAATGGCAATTAATGCTTGTGTTTTTGCTAAAAAAACAATGTATATAATATCTATATAGATGTAATATATTCTGAAACTGCCTTCCTTTATTTGAATAATTTGTTATCACTACTAGGTGCTTATACAGACACTTGGCAATTCTGTCATCATCTTTTATCAATATAGATATAATACCTGAGATATAATATATAATATATAGATATAATACCTTTGTCTCTTTCTTATAACAGATAAAAAATACATCCATAGAAAAACTAATCCTTCTTTAATAGAACTTCTTTTGAGCTCCCTGATCTTTAGATCACTCTTCTTAAAATGGTTGAAATGCAAATGCATGTATTCAGTATAGTGTTTGTTGCCCTAATGATCCACTTAAAGTTATATATTTTGGGCTTTATTTTCTTACTCCTACATTCCAAAATATATTCAAAATGTTCAGCTTATGGTGATCATTTTGTATTCCTCCCACTAATTTTAATTACTGTTTTATAATATTCTATAAGTTTGAATACAAAACTTATTCAAATTCTCATTTTGGAATTTGAATAAGTTCTATATTCTACTTTTCCATTTATTTGTCTGAAGATGGTAATGCATCATTGAAAGTGCTTTCATGTTATTTGATTAAATAACGTTTTTACTGTAAATGTTTGTCCAATGGAGAATTATTGTTTAATAAAATTGAAGACAAAATTGCCCAAAAAGGATCACCATTTACTATTTGTGTTCCAAGACTATACACATTTTCAGCAACTGACCTTTCTTTGTAGGCTGCTTGTCGCCAGAAAATTACAAAGAGTCCTTTTAAAAAACACATCCAATTAAAATTATAAAAATTTCTGAAAAAGAAACTGGTGACATACAGTTGTCCTGTTACATCCATCTACACCAGGTGTGGCCAAACTTTTATCCCTTAGAGACTACTTTTTTGGTAAAATATAGTCTGCAGGCGACTATGAATATGGGCAAACAATTTTAGGATTTTTATATGTGCATGCATTAACATTCATTTGCATTGTTTTTATATGTGCATGTGTTAACATTCATTTGCATTGTTCATAAATACAAACAGTATGGGTACGTTGCACAGACAGACTATTATTGTAAGAATAAATTATCGAATTAAGATTTTTAAACATTAGTTTAAGTGAAAGCAAATTGTTCAATTTTAGCTTTGCGGGCTACCACAGTCTAAGTGTTGGCCATCCCTGATCTATACCTTCTTTGGAGGTTTTGGACTGCTTTTTATATACTGGAAACTGGCGCTGGAAAATGTAGATTTTTAAAAAAGCTGCCCCCTGGTGACAATACATGTAGAATTTTCTTCTGTAAATGTTCTGTAAAAGTGTATAGTCTTGGAACACAAATAATAAATGGTGATCCTTTTTGGGCAATTTTGTCTTCAATTCTATTAAAGTTTTTACTTTAATGCTGAAAGACATTTTAAAGAGTAAACAACCACTCACCACACTGGGATATAGTTAATCGGAACCAATTATGGTGTGTAGATGATGAAAACAAACATTCATTCAAAAATGTTCATTTTTGTTTTCGTCATCTACATGCTGTAATTGGTTCCGAATATATGATTAGAAAGACTTTTTTTTGGACATACAGTGGGTGATCGGTTAACGAACAGAATGGATAATGAACACTTTTGCGAAAGATTTTTATGTTTGGACAACGAACACCCCACAGAACAAACACAAGAAGAAGCAATGTAAAATAATGAATACCGATTGGTCTTCTCTTGTCTTCGTGCAACAATTCAAAACTTTTCAAAGTGTGGGAGATGTCGACATCGACGCTCAAGCCAGTATATAATGATCAAATAGTATTCCTCTGAACTTTGAAACTCTCCCTTGTAATTCCAGCCTTTTATTTTTCTGACAAAACAATTCTTTTATGTATTCGAGAGACATTCGGGTAGGCACTTGTTAAGTTTTGCATCTGTTTTTCTTTTCGAAAGGTGAGAGTATAATAGCAAAGGTAGAGAGTGGGCAGATATCTAATGTCTGTTGCTGCTGGGCTGTATGGCTTGAACAGGTCTACAGTAGGTCGCAGTTCAATCTTATTTAAGAAAAATACTGTATTATCAAGAAGACTCAAGCAGCTAAAGGAGTAACAAAAATCACATCTGAGAAATAAAGAACATCAAAGAGTTCATAATGGAACCTGAAACGGATTTGACAACAGAAGAACGCCAAGAACTCTTGAATGAAGAACACCAAGAAACTCGGCGAGATATCTTTTCTTCTGAAAAAGAGGATTAATGCCGATATCTGTTATTAAAAATCCTTTGAAGAAGTGGGATGATGTCAGAACAACAGTCTTAGAATGGCATCCAAACCAGGTTGAGGCTTGGGGATTTCTACAATTGCAATGCTGTTAATTACGAAAAATCCTGAAGAAGAGAGAAAAGCAATCGACCCTTTCAAACGGAAAAAACATGACTAATAAAAATGCAAGACTGTGTATATATGTATTTTTATTATTGTATATAAATAAACGTAGTAAGAAAGTATATATTTTTTATTTTTGGGGGTCACCAGAATGAATTAATTAAATTCCCATTAAAACCTATGGTAAATCGATAATCGATGTTAACGAACAATTCGGATAGTGAACAAAGTCTTGGAACAGATTATGTTCGTTAACCGATCACCCACTGTACTTTATTTTAATGTATATTTTGGCATCATGTGCACTTTTGATTTTTACAGAATGATTAATGGTTATTAGAATTCATTTTTTGATTATAATGACATTTATTTTATTGGTTTTCAAAATTATAAATAAATTTCAATATTTTATCACCATATTTTTTTTAAAAAAAGTTAAACTAAATTTTTAACTATACTAAGCTATAGCTAAATAACTTATTCTTTATTTTTGAATTTCACTAAAAATATTATTTAATTAAATTCAATAACACATCAGTTTAATAACAGTTTAATAATTCAACTAAGTAATTTATATACTTGTAGAAACCTACAGAACATGTTTTTTTTCGGAACAGCTAAATTACTGTTTCACAATAATAGTAATGTACTTAATTTTGACAAAATATAATTAAAAACTTTATAAAAATTTTAATTCTACTGAACTAAAAGTAATATATATAACTTTTTGGATTCAAACAATTAACATCTCACATATATCAAATTACATATAAAATAATATTTAATATGAATGTTTACAACATATTAATTATTATTGAAAATTAAACAATTGTTTAAGAACTAATAAATTTACATAAAATTAAAATAGTATAATTTTTGCCATAATTGTAAAACCTAATTCATTACAGATAGTAAATGAATATAATAAATAAACTTGACTTTATTGACTTCACAAAAATAAAATTAACAAATTCAAATTTATAATTTCTGAAATTATAAATATACTTATTTATAGATAAATCTAGCTAAACACGTTTTCAGAAAAATCAAAAGAAAAATCTGTTTGTATTTTACACAATTTAGCTTCAAAATAATTTTTTTGAAATTTTTATGAGGTCATTTAACATTTAAATTTTATTCATGTGTTTGACAAACTGAGATTGATACATTAAAATTAAATTAATTAAATTCAATTGATTTGATAACACGTTCTTGTTTTACATTTAATTTTTAATGTATACAGAACTTATATGCTGTTTTAACATATTTTAAAATATTTATTTTCTAAGGCAAGTCCTAAAAGCTAAATATATTATTTTATAATGGAGATATAATAAAGATTTATATCTTCCTGCAATAGATTTGCATTTTTATTTTTCATTTTTTTGAATAAAAAAACCAAATTAGTTTGTACCTGGATGTACCATAACAAAAGACTTCAGTCAAGGTTTTATAAATAAAACAAACTGCATTTTGATTGAAATTTTTTGAAAGTTGATTATATCTTAATTATTTTTTTCAGTAATGAAAAACTCAATTTATCATTTTAAATTTAAAACACAATAAAATAATTACTAATAAAAAATATAAAAATACTGAAAATATAGATTGAATATACTGTATCTATAAAGAATTTGAAATATAGAACTTTAATAACCTAACTTAGAAATATTATAATCTTTAAAAAAATTGTCTCAATTTAATTTTAGGATATTTTAATTAAACAAACATGAAAAAAAATGATCAAAAATTAATTGCATGTTTAAGAATTAATTTAGCATATCAAATCTATTTAAAATCTAAATTTAGAATCATCTTTATCATTCTTAAAACTTAAATTAATGCAACTGGGAACAAACTGTATTTTTAAATTAAACAGAGCATAAAGATCCAAATCAAATAAAATTTATTTTTGAAGAGCAAAAAGAAAAATTTCTTATCATTTACAAAATTTAACTGTTTAGTAAATATAAATTTATGTATATAATTTAAATATAATTTTTATCACAAAAACATTATTAATTGATTAAATGTAGTATAATGTCATTTAGAAATGAATGACTAATGAAATTATTTTTCAGATGTCATATTTAAAATTTTTTACATTTTATAGAAATTTTGATTGTTCATTGATTTGTCAGTATAAACAAGGAAAATATTTTTAAAAATAATAATTTTTGGATATATTAGATAAAATCTTAAAAATCTGATTATAAATTAAATAATCACAAATACACTTTTGTACATTTTGTGATGTTAAAACAAACTTTATAAAAAAATTTAATTCAAAAAATATTGTTTCAGAACTATTTATAAATAATTTCACATTTTTTTCAATCCATTTTAAAAAATGTTTATCCAACATTCAACCCTAACTGAAACAAACATAATAATCACACAGTATACTAGAAAAATAATGTAAACAAAAATGAGCAATTATTCATTGTGACATTGTCACAATGCTGGGCTGCAATTTTTAATAATATTTTTTATTTATTTAATTAATTAATTTAATTTAAAATACATACACTCCACCTCAAATTAGTAGTGTAATGCCCCTGTACATCATACTTTCCTACTAGAAATATATCCATGCCGGTCATCTATCTAACTCCTTTCAGAGGAAAATTTTTGAATTGATATAACATGACTTCTGGTGCAAAACGGAGATCCTGTATGGTAGTGTCTGGACCTCCTGGTCCTATGCTTTTCATATCTGGTCTCCACATTCATCTATCTAACTTTGTTCTCTAGATTAAGGAACGACAGACAGACAAACAAATGGATGACAGTAAGAATTTATAGGTCTAGAATTTTTTCAAATTGCAACCCAATCAGGACTTCCAGTCCCTAAGCTTTCCATGTATGGTCTTGACTTTTGTCTATCTAACTCCATTCATGAGATTAATGAAGGACAAATGGACAGACAGACAACAATCAGAATGTATAAATCTGCAATATCAAAATTGTAACCAAATTATTGTTGATTGATTCTGAATAGTACACAAATTTAAATTTAAAAAAGTTTAAACATGAAATACACTAGGAAAACTAAGTTCCAATTGTGCACAATAAAACACAGTTTGCAAAGTATGATATATCAAATTTTTTTCAACACATTGTTGTCCTGTAAGAAAAGAAATGCCAGACATATTATCAGTATTCTTGCATTTATCAGTCATCTATAATCACATCAGAATATTTTAAAAATCTAATAAATAATAACCAATGCTAAAACAAATGTGAATACTTGCTTAAAATAATACAGAACAAATTGATGCTAATAAACATCTTTAAAAATAAGCAGACAGTGCTTAAATCAACTGCTTGAATGAGATAAAATCTGAATGAATTCATGAATGCTAACAACTTATGTCCACATCTATGTAATAACATCATGCTGTTAACACTTGATAAATCAGTTTGGATATAGTAAAAGATCCTGCAACATAACATTTGATGTCATTTGAAGGTTTGTGAAACAGTTCACCACTGATCCATTGCTTGTGAATTTTTTGATGAACCATCAAAAGATAACACGGTATGAAGCAGCCTTGTGGTAAAGTGTGGACACACTAAGCAGCAGCAGTCAAGATGAAGTTGACTGCTGCTGCTAACTTCATGTTAACTAGACAAAGTAGTTCATTCAAATACTGTGCAAAATGGTATGACAGAGTATATGTCACAAAACAACATATATCAGAATGACTGTCTCTGTTCACAAAAATGATATGTACAGTACTATGGTTCATAATGAGATACCAAATGCTGTCCATGATACTAACATTGATGTAGACACAGCTTTATAATGCATAAAATATATTTTGAGATTATGATTTTTCTGCTAATGTACTTGTGTCCTCTTTTGAATTTACCATTTTTATATCTTCTATAACAAATTTGCTTCTACTCAAATATCAGTCAGTTAACTAGTCCATCTAATAAAATATGTCAAGTTATATTTCCTAATCATCTGTTATTATAAAATTAATTATGTTTCATCATAGCAATTTTAAAAATTATTACTGCTAATAGAAGATATTAACACTTTTTGAATTTTATTATCTGCAAAATGTAACTGAAATTTAAATTACAAGTCATTAAATAAATGACATTATAAAAATAGAATATTATGGAAATTGATATTATGAAACTTAAGTAATATTATGGAACTCTTATTTCAATGATATGATGTTTCACTTTAACTACATTAAGCATATTTCCTATACAAAAGTGAATCATATAATAATACTTTATATATAAAAAAGTGAATCATGAAATATTTCCTTTATATAAGTAAAACACATAGCTGGAATAAAAATATTACAATTTAAAAAAAAGCATAATACAATATTAATTTCAATTGTAAGAAGGATGCAATTATTACTTTTTATATTAATCTTAAAATATAATTTATTATGCTAACAAGTAAACATTTCTTGTAGCACACATTGTATCATCAAATATTCATTATATAAGAACATTCTGTTGTATGATGAGCATTTATAACAATTATTTTATGTGAAATATATTCATAACAATATTCGCTAAGGTGAATTTCATAAATATGATGTCTTCATTTTGATTCTTTGAATGTTAAGCCATGACAATGACATTCAAGAAAAAGTTTGACTATCCAAAATTCTTCTTCCTCAAATGTATTTTTTGTTAATTTGGGGTTTCTCAATATACTGTAATTGAATGAGCCTGTTGTATTACTTCAGGATGACTGACACCAGTCAGTTTTTTTGATAATTGACAAACTCAGTTGATATAAGTGATAGTTTTTAACAAATATGCATGTATGACTATATAGGAAGATAGGAAGAGACTGGAATCTAGCCTTCATTTTCTATTCCAATAATAAATTTTAAATTTATTTTGAGAATTTGTACACAATGTTATTCTGGGCAGCATGAATTACATGCAACCACAATGCTGGGCTGCAATTTTTAATAATATTTTTTATTTATTTAATTAATTAATTTAATTTAAAATACATACACTCCACCTCAAATTAGTAGTGTAATGCCCCTGTACATCATACTTTCCTACTAGAAATATATCCATGCCGGTCATCTATCTAACTCCTTTCAGAGGAAAATTTTTGAATTGATATAACATGACTTCTGGTGCAAAACGGAGATCCTGTATGGTAGTGTCTGGACCTCCTGGTCCTATGCTTTTCATATCTGGTCTCCACATTCATCTATCTAACTTTGTTCTCTAGATTAAGGAACGACAGACAGACAAACAAATGGATGACAGTAAGAATTTATAGGTCTAGAATTTTTTCAAATTGCAACCCAATCAGGACTTCCAGTCCCTAAGCTTTCCATGTATGGTCTTGACTTTTGTCTATCTAACTCCATTCATGAGATTAATGAAGGACAAATGGACAGACAGACAACAATCAGAATGTATAAATCTGCAATATCAAAATTGTAACCAAATTATTGTTGATTGATTCTGAATAGTACACAAATTTAAATTTAAAAAAGTTTAAACATGAAATACACTAGGAAAACTAAGTTCCAATTGTGCACAATAAAACACAGTTTGCAAAGTATGATATATCAAATTTTTTTCAACACATTGTTGTCCTGTAAGAAAAGAAATGCCAGACATATTATCAGTATTCTTGCATTTATCAGTCATCTATAATCACATCAGAATATTTTAAAAATCTAATAAATAATAACCAATGCTAAAACAAATGTGAATACTTGCTTAAAATAATACAGAACAAATTGATGCTAATAAACATCTTTAAAAATAAGCAGACAGTGCTTAAATCAACTGCTTGAATGAGATAAAATCTGAATGAATTCATGAATGCTAACAACTTATGTCCACATCTATGTAATAACATCATGCTGTTAACACTTGATAAATCAGTTTGGATATAGTAAAAGATCCTGCAACATAACATTTGATGTCATTTGAAGGTTTGTGAAACAGTTCACCACTGATCCATTGCTTGTGAATTTTTTGATGAACCATCAAAAGATAACACGGTATGAAGCAGCCTTGTGGTAAAGTGTGGACACACTAAGCAGCAGCAGTCAAGATGAAGTTGACTGCTGCTGCTAACTTCATGTTAACTAGACAAAGTAGTTCATTCAAATACTGTGCAAAATGGTATGACAGAGTATATGTCACAAAACAACATATATCAGAATGACTGTCTCTGTTCACAAAAATGATATGTACAGTACTATGGTTCATAATGAGATACCAAATGCTGTCCATGATACTAACATTGATGTAGACACAGCTTTATAATGCATAAAATATATTTTGAGATTATGATTTTTCTGCTAATGTACTTGTGTCCTCTTTTGAATTTACCATTTTTATATCTTCTATAACAAATTTGCTTCTACTCAAATATCAGTCAGTTAACTAGTCCATCTAATAAAATATGTCAAGTTATATTTCCTAATCATCTGTTATTATAAAATTAATTATGTTTCATCATAGCAATTTTAAAAATTATTACTGCTAATAGAAGATATTAACACTTTTTGAATTTTATTATCTGCAAAATGTAACTGAAATTTAAATTACAAGTCATTAAATAAATGACATTATAAAAATAGAATATTATGGAAATTGATATTATGAAACTTAAGTAATATTATGGAACTCTTATTTCAATGATATGATGTTTCACTTTAACTACATTAAGCATATTTCCTATACAAAAGTGAATCATATAATAATACTTTATATATAAAAAAGTGAATCATGAAATATTTCCTTTATATAAGTAAAACACATAGCTGGAATAAAAATATTACAATTTAAAAAAAAGCATAATACAATATTAATTTCAATTGTAAGAAGGATGCAATTATTACTTTTTATATTAATCTTAAAATATAATTTATTATGCTAACAAGTAAACATTTCTTGTAGCACACATTGTATCATCAAATATTCATTATATAAGAACATTCTGTTGTATGATGAGCATTTATAACAATTATTTTATGTGAAATATATTCATAACAATATTCGCTAAGGTGAATTTCATAAATATGATGTCTTCATTTTGATTCTTTGAATGTTAAGCCATGACAATGACATTCAAGAAAAAGTTTGACTATCCAAAATTCTTCTTCCTCAAATGTATTTTTTGTTAATTTGGGGTTTCTCAATATACTGTAATTGAATGAGCCTGTTGTATTACTTCAGGATGACTGACACCAGTCAGTTTTTTTGATAATTGACAAACTCAGTTGATATAAGTGATAGTTTTTAACAAATATGCATGTATGACTATATAGGAAGATAGGAAGAGACTGGAATCTAGCCTTCATTTTCTATTCCAATAATAAATTTTAAATTTATTTTGAGAATTTGTACACAATGTTATTCTGGGCAGCATGAATTACATGCAACAGTCACATATTTTGTTCAGAAAGAGAGAGGGGGAGAAAGAGAAAAAATTTATTTTTCTCTTTATTTATTTATTCTCTCTCATTTATTTATATATTTATATATTCTCTCTCATTTATTTATTTATTTATTTTTTGACTGTTCAAATAAACTGAAATTTGAAATTGCCAAGGTTCTATTGATATATAAATATTAGTGTTGTAACGAATAGTATATTCGGCCTCAATATAGTATATTCGAGCCGAATATTTGGCCAAACTATTCGGCTCGATNGTCGACATCGACGCTCAAGCCAGTATATAATGATCAAATAGTATTCCTCTGAACTTTGAAACTCTCCCTTGTAATTCCAGCCTTTTATTTTTCTGACAAAACAATTCTTTTATGTATTCGAGAGACATTCGGGTAGGCACTTGTTAAGTTTTGCATCTGTTTTTCTTTTCGAAAGGTGAGAGTATAATAGCAAAGGTAGAGAGTGGGCAGATATCTAATGTCTGTTGCTGCTGGGCTGTATGGCTTGAACAGGTCTACAGTAGGTCGCAGTTCAATCTTATTTAAGAAAAATACTGTATTATCAAGAAGACTCAAGCAGCTAAAGGAGTAACAAAAATCACATCTGAGAAATAAAGAACATCAAAGAGTTCATAATGGAACCTGAAACGGATTTGACAACAGAAGAACGCCAAGAACTCTTGAATGAAGAACACCAAGAAACTCGGCGAGATATCTTTTCTTCTGAAAAAGAGGATTAATGCCGATATCTGTTATTAAAAATCCTTTGAAGAAGTGGGATGATGTCAGAACAACAGTCTTAGAATGGCATCCAAACCAGGTTGAGGCTTGGGGATTTCTACAATTGCAATGCTGTTAATTACGAAAAATCCTGAAGAAGAGAGAAAAGCAATCGACCCTTTCAAACGGAAAAAACATGACTAATAAAAATGCAAGACTGTGTATATATGTATTTTTATTATTGTATATAAATAAACGTAGTAAGAAAGTATATATTTTTTATTTTTGGGGGTCACCAGAATGAATTAATTAAATTCCCATTAAAACCTATGGTAAATCGATAATCGATGTTAACGAACAATTCGGATAGTGAACAAAGTCTTGGAACAGATTATGTTCGTTAACCGATCACCCACTGTACTTTATTTTAATGTATATTTTGGCATCATGTGCACTTTTGATTTTTACAGAATGATTAATGGTTATTAGAATTCATTTTTTGATTATAATGACATTTATTTTATTGGTTTTCAAAATTATAAATAAATTTCAATATTTTATCACCATATTTTTTTTAAAAAAAGTTAAACTAAATTTTTAACTATACTAAGCTATAGCTAAATAACTTATTCTTTATTTTTGAATTTCACTAAAAATATTATTTAATTAAATTCAATAACACATCAGTTTAATAACAGTTTAATAATTCAACTAAGTAATTTATATACTTGTAGAAACCTACAGAACATGTTTTTTTTCGGAACAGCTAAATTACTGTTTCACAATAATAGTAATGTACTTAATTTTGACAAAATATAATTAAAAACTTTATAAAAATTTTAATTCTACTGAACTAAAAGTAATATATATAACTTTTTGGATTCAAACAATTAACATCTCACATATATCAAATTACATATAAAATAATATTTAATATGAATGTTTACAACATATTAATTATTATTGAAAATTAAACAATTGTTTAAGAACTAATAAATTTACATAAAATTAAAATAGTATAATTTTTGCCATAATTGTAAAACCTAATTCATTACAGATAGTAAATGAATATAATAAATAAACTTGACTTTATTGACTTCACAAAAATAAAATTAACAAATTCAAATTTATAATTTCTGAAATTATAAATATACTTATTTATAGATAAATCTAGCTAAACACGTTTTCAGAAAAATCAAAAGAAAAATCTGTTTGTATTTTACACAATTTAGCTTCAAAATAATTTTTTTGAAATTTTTATGAGGTCATTTAACATTTAAATTTTATTCATGTGTTTGACAAACTGAGATTGATACATTAAAATTAAATTAATTAAATTCAATTGATTTGATAACACGTTCTTGTTTTACATTTAATTTTTAATGTATACAGAACTTATATGCTGTTTTAACATATTTTAAAATATTTATTTTCTAAGGCAAGTCCTAAAAGCTAAATATATTATTTTATAATGGAGATATAATAAAGATTTATATCTTCCTGCAATAGATTTGCATTTTTATTTTTCATTTTTTTGAATAAAAAAACCAAATTAGTTTGTACCTGGATGTACCATAACAAAAGACTTCAGTCAAGGTTTTATAAATAAAACAAACTGCATTTTGATTGAAATTTTTTGAAAGTTGATTATATCTTAATTATTTTTTTCAGTAATGAAAAACTCAATTTATCATTTTAAATTTAAAACACAATAAAATAATTACTAATAAAAAATATAAAAATACTGAAAATATAGATTGAATATACTGTATCTATAAAGAATTTGAAATATAGAACTTTAATAACCTAACTTAGAAATATTATAATCTTTAAAAAAATTGTCTCAATTTAATTTTAGGATATTTTAATTAAACAAACATGAAAAAAAATGATCAAAAATTAATTGCATGTTTAAGAATTAATTTAGCATATCAAATCTATTTAAAATCTAAATTTAGAATCATCTTTATCATTCTTAAAACTTAAATTAATGCAACTGGGAACAAACTGTATTTTTAAATTAAACAGAGCATAAAGATCCAAATCAAATAAAATTTATTTTTGAAGAGCAAAAAGAAAAATTTCTTATCATTTACAAAATTTAACTGTTTAGTAAATATAAATTTATGTATATAATTTAAATATAATTTTTATCACAAAAACATTATTAATTGATTAAATGTAGTATAATGTCATTTAGAAATGAATGACTAATGAAATTATTTTTCAGATGTCATATTTAAAATTTTTTACATTTTATAGAAATTTTGATTGTTCATTGATTTGTCAGTATAAACAAGGAAAATATTTTTAAAAATAATAATTTTTGGATATATTAGATAAAATCTTAAAAATCTGATTATAAATTAAATAATCACAAATACACTTTTGTACATTTTGTGATGTTAAAACAAACTTTATAAAAAAATTTAATTCAAAAAATATTGTTTCAGAACTATTTATAAATAATTTCACATTTTTTTCAATCCATTTTAAAAAATGTTTATCCAACATTCAACCCTAACTGAAACAAACATAATAATCACACAGTATACTAGAAAAATAATGTAAACAAAAATGAGCAATTATTCATTGTGACATTGTCACAATGCTGGGCTGCAATTTTTAATAATATTTTTTATTTATTTAATTAATTAATTTAATTTAAAATACATACACTCCACCTCAAATTAGTAGTGTAATGCCCCTGTACATCATACTTTCCTACTAGAAATATATCCATGCCGGTCATCTATCTAACTCCTTTCAGAGGAAAATTTTTGAATTGATATAACATGACTTCTGGTGCAAAACGGAGATCCTGTATGGTAGTGTCTGGACCTCCTGGTCCTATGCTTTTCATATCTGGTCTCCACATTCATCTATCTAACTTTGTTCTCTAGATTAAGGAACGACAGACAGACAAACAAATGGATGACAGTAAGAATTTATAGGTCTAGAATTTTTTCAAATTGCAACCCAATCAGGACTTCCAGTCCCTAAGCTTTCCATGTATGGTCTTGACTTTTGTCTATCTAACTCCATTCATGAGATTAATGAAGGACAAATGGACAGACAGACAACAATCAGAATGTATAAATCTGCAATATCAAAATTGTAACCAAATTATTGTTGATTGATTCTGAATAGTACACAAATTTAAATTTAAAAAAGTTTAAACATGAAATACACTAGGAAAACTAAGTTCCAATTGTGCACAATAAAACACAGTTTGCAAAGTATGATATATCAAATTTTTTTCAACACATTGTTGTCCTGTAAGAAAAGAAATGCCAGACATATTATCAGTATTCTTGCATTTATCAGTCATCTATAATCACATCAGAATATTTTAAAAATCTAATAAATAATAACCAATGCTAAAACAAATGTGAATACTTGCTTAAAATAATACAGAACAAATTGATGCTAATAAACATCTTTAAAAATAAGCAGACAGTGCTTAAATCAACTGCTTGAATGAGATAAAATCTGAATGAATTCATGAATGCTAACAACTTATGTCCACATCTATGTAATAACATCATGCTGTTAACACTTGATAAATCAGTTTGGATATAGTAAAAGATCCTGCAACATAACATTTGATGTCATTTGAAGGTTTGTGAAACAGTTCACCACTGATCCATTGCTTGTGAATTTTTTGATGAACCATCAAAAGATAACACGGTATGAAGCAGCCTTGTGGTAAAGTGTGGACACACTAAGCAGCAGCAGTCAAGATGAAGTTGACTGCTGCTGCTAACTTCATGTTAACTAGACAAAGTAGTTCATTCAAATACTGTGCAAAATGGTATGACAGAGTATATGTCACAAAACAACATATATCAGAATGACTGTCTCTGTTCACAAAAATGATATGTACAGTACTATGGTTCATAATGAGATACCAAATGCTGTCCATGATACTAACATTGATGTAGACACAGCTTTATAATGCATAAAATATATTTTGAGATTATGATTTTTCTGCTAATGTACTTGTGTCCTCTTTTGAATTTACCATTTTTATATCTTCTATAACAAATTTGCTTCTACTCAAATATCAGTCAGTTAACTAGTCCATCTAATAAAATATGTCAAGTTATATTTCCTAATCATCTGTTATTATAAAATTAATTATGTTTCATCATAGCAATTTTAAAAATTATTACTGCTAATAGAAGATATTAACACTTTTTGAATTTTATTATCTGCAAAATGTAACTGAAATTTAAATTACAAGTCATTAAATAAATGACATTATAAAAATAGAATATTATGGAAATTGATATTATGAAACTTAAGTAATATTATGGAACTCTTATTTCAATGATATGATGTTTCACTTTAACTACATTAAGCATATTTCCTATACAAAAGTGAATCATATAATAATACTTTATATATAAAAAAGTGAATCATGAAATATTTCCTTTATATAAGTAAAACACATAGCTGGAATAAAAATATTACAATTTAAAAAAAAGCATAATACAATATTAATTTCAATTGTAAGAAGGATGCAATTATTACTTTTTATATTAATCTTAAAATATAATTTATTATGCTAACAAGTAAACATTTCTTGTAGCACACATTGTATCATCAAATATTCATTATATAAGAACATTCTGTTGTATGATGAGCATTTATAACAATTATTTTATGTGAAATATATTCATAACAATATTCGCTAAGGTGAATTTCATAAATATGATGTCTTCATTTTGATTCTTTGAATGTTAAGCCATGACAATGACATTCAAGAAAAAGTTTGACTATCCAAAATTCTTCTTCCTCAAATGTATTTTTTGTTAATTTGGGGTTTCTCAATATACTGTAATTGAATGAGCCTGTTGTATTACTTCAGGATGACTGACACCAGTCAGTTTTTTTGATAATTGACAAACTCAGTTGATATAAGTGATAGTTTTTAACAAATATGCATGTATGACTATATAGGAAGATAGGAAGAGACTGGAATCTAGCCTTCATTTTCTATTCCAATAATAAATTTTAAATTTATTTTGAGAATTTGTACACAATGTTATTCTGGGCAGCATGAATTACATGCAACAGTCACATATTTTGTTCAGAAAGAGAGAGGGGGAGAAAGAGAAAAAATTTATTTTTCTCTTTATTTATTTATTCTCTCTCATTTATTTATATATTTATATATTCTCTCTCATTTATTTATTTATTTATTTTTTGACTGTTCAAATAAACTGAAATTTGAAATTGCCAAGGTTCTATTGATATATAAATATTAGTGTTGTAACGAATAGTATATTCGGCCTCAATATAGTATANAGGATTCTCCAACGATAGACATGTACATGTGCTGATCTTTGTAATTATAAATTGTGAATACATGTGACTAATATTATTTTCTTTTTTATTTTGTGCATGTTACAAGTTATAAATAAATATAAACAAACAACACTAACTCTAACATTAACTCAAAATACCAAAATGATTAATTTACTGTGTTTTTGTTATTTATTACTCCTGTTTTTAAGTATTCGGTATTCAGCCGAATAGTGAAAAATAAGCCGAATACCGAATAGTAACCGAATATTCGTTACATCACTAATAAATATGTTGACTACATTGACTATTTTTATTAGCAAAAGCATTTTGAAAAACTAACAAGTTATATCAAAAGAAACTTTTTTGTATTATATAATGAAATATGCAAAACCATAACTATTATAAACTTTGAATAATTTTTATACTTGATAAATTATAGATTTGTTTTTTGGTATTGTAATTTTAGTAATTTATGAAGTTTAATAAATCATATGCAATTATTGCACTCTTTTTAAACTATTTCTTTAAAGCAACTTATATCAAATGTTAGATAAATATTCCCAAATTTTTAAATCTATTACATTAATTAAAAGTAAATGAAATCCAAAAAACTTATCAAAAATATATCATATATTAACTAATGAAAAAACTGAAGTTATAAATAAAATTGAAAGAGAATAATAAACAAAGCATTTATAATACAGTGAACAACCTCCTCAAAGTAGACCACACAGACTGACTTAAATATCTATTTCTTTTTCTGCACCAAGCATATGTTCAAATATAAGTTTCAGAATACTTTTTATAGAATTCTCAAAATGTAATTACTAAATCTTTATCATTTATATAACATTTACAAAAAATATTTTCTTAAAGAGAATTTAATGAAGTTTATAGGCCTAATATTGAAATTATCATCTCAAAACATATTTTCATTTGAAGATATAACTTTTGTAGAATTTTAAAATATTTTTAATTTTTATGTAATGATTAATTAACATTTTAATAACAGATTAAAAACAAATTATATTCAGTTCATAATAATTTTGATTTTAGACACTTGTTAATATAACAAAACTAAGTTATGAAATACTGAAATATATAACTGTATTATAAATTAGTTTATATTATATCTTCAAAAATGGGATTTAAGAAGAATAAAATTTAAATTTATAAACAAGCTACTTTAAAATGAGAATTTAATAATAATTGACTTTCAGCAACTATAAACTAATAAATTTAAGTATTAAAATATGAAAGTACAAGGTTAATATCCTATAAAAAATAAATGAAACATTTACCAGTAATAATACTCTATTATTGATAAATGTGTCATTCTTTTTATGGAATCAGAATAAAGTAAATTATTCTTCTATTTACAAGGTTAACAATTTAATGGGTAGTTTATACGATTATAATTTAGACCTTGAAATTGCTTTAGTGATATTTAAATCAATTATTTTAAATTTTGCTTAAGAAATCATTCAAATTTAAAATTTGTTACATAATATGAAAATAATTTGATATTTTAAATAAAAATTTTTTTAAAAAATATTAAATATTGTAAATAAATTTATACACTTCTTCATTATTTTTTCTAGTTAGTAATAATTTTTAATATATACATCAATACAAAATTTTAAATTATTCAAATATCCACTTATAATATCATTGAACTTTTTGCTATCTTTTGAAAATATTTTTAAATATAAGAAAAGTTTAAAAAGGAATATATATATGTTATCTTATTATCATCATCTGTGGAATTTAGTATATAATGTGATACAATTATATATGAAGCTAAAGTTTAATAATATAATATTGAGTTTTATTAAATGTTTTTCACTATATATACTGCATAATAAAAATTTTATAAAACTCAACTGAATATTGAAGATTGTATTCACATTATATAAAAGAATTGTCAAGATTATATGTTTGATGAAAATGGTGAAAATGTTTGATGTTGGTTACTCTAACAATAAAACCTTGTTTTACTAAAATCTTTAAAAATGAATGCAGATTATTACTAATGCCTATATAGAGTAATGGCACCATTAGTCAACCATTTAAAGCTATTTTGGACTTTGATATTTTTCATTACGTGTATTAATATGAAAAGCAAAATTCATATATGAAAATAAAGTTTGTTCTATACTTGGCATGGGGGAAAAAAAACAAACATTTTTTTATTAGATCTTTGTTTACATTACAAAAAAAAATTTAATCACAGGCTGTTCACTCAGTAGTCGACTAGTGTAATCAAATAATTCTCATCCATTATTTGCACTAAAGGTATCTCACTCCTGTATTTGCTTCCTAAGTAATTACAACAATCAAACTGAAAACTTGTGAGAAACTTCCATTTTCACTCAGTCACTCACCCATCAATCCAAACATTATTAAACAAAATAATGCAACTAGCTTGCTTAAAATTGTCCTTGCTGGCCAAGTGCATGCTGGTTCAACTGTTTACCTTGGACTTCTCGTTCCCTTTTCGACACTTGTTGAATCTCTCAGTCCTCTGATCTATTGTGATTATCATTGTTTTGACTTTAAATGTCTTCTTGATTTTTCTTTTTTAAGTTTTCCTTTTTCTTTCCTTTCAGGATTTTCTTGATTGCTGCATCTTAATTTTTTTCATTTTCTGCTTTCTTTTTGTGTTGCCTTTGGGGATCCTTCTTTGGATGGGACATTTCTGATAATAGTCCTTTTCTCTTCTCTATCTTAAGTTTGCATTTTATTTTTTTCTTGAGGTTGAACATTTAAGTATCACACCACTCAAATTGACTCCTTAGGAATGCTTGTATCTGGAAGTTTCTGCTTCCTCATCCTTTGAAACAAAGTACTTTGAAAGTCTATTTCACTTCCATTTGGCAAAACTATTTTTCTTCTCACTAGGCTTATCTCCAAATCTTGTTCTGTAATGATATCTCTAACTAACAATCCATCAAAGGGTTATGTGATTCAGTCATTGATAATGTAACATTGGTGAGAAAATGACAGGGGTTCAATGTTGAATCAAAACTTGACTCTTCTGTGTGTTTGTATCCATGTCCTGTGATGCTTTGAAACAAGATCCATGACTCTCTGTGGTCAAATCTTATCCTTCCTAATTTTTGTGCTAATGATTTTGACAATAGCATCACTTTGATCCAGTGTCTATTCCAAGACAAATAGGATTTCCTTCAATTCTACAATGTAATGTGGGTTCTGTATCTTTCACTCTCATCTCAATTTGCTTTGATTCATTTTGCTTCTGTTATCTGCTTATTAGTATTTCCTGCTAGATTTTTTCTTCTAAATTTTTCTTTTGTTACAATTTTAAAGCATTAATTCTTTGAATAAATTTATCAATTCTCCAGGTTATTCAGTCCCTATTTTTCTATAAACTAAAGCCTGGGATCTCACATACTTAATGTATGATTAATTATTAAATAGTACAAATCAAAAATTTTATTATTCTATATTTAAATTTCTATTAATTACTAATCATATATATATTTATTTATTTTCTGTGCCAAAAAAATAGCTATAATATTCAGCAACATTCTGATTTATAATTATTCTTTGGTAAAGCATTTGAAAAGCATTTAATATTACTGGAATGAATAAACAATTATCATCAAAATTATTATCAATGATAAAAACATAATATATATTATAATTTTGAAATAAAATTCAAAATCATCTATCTATTTACTTGAATTTCCCCTTGGCCACATCATATTAGTGGTCACCTATTCTGGCTTGCAGAGATCTTTATATAGATCTATGTACGACAATTGCATGTTAAACCATCCATCTTGTAATGGGATAAGGTATACACCCGATCCTTTGCATTACATACGAGACAAAATATGTTGGATTTTCTCTTATACACTAATACCAATGAAACCCAATGTTTTCCACCTCTTATCTAATGCAAGGATAGTGCAGATGATGCTAAAACAACAGGTGTATATCTTATCCCATTACAAGATGGATGGTTTAACATGCAATTGTCGTATACAGGATCTTCATACAAATCCCTGCAAGCCAGAATATGAAACTTAATTTATAACTAGTTTTTAAGTTAATCAGTTTTAATTTTGTTTTTGTACTTCATTAATAATTAATGCCTGTAAGGCAGTTTTAATTTTTATGTCTAATTAAATATACTATTAATAGAATTCATCTTAATATTTAATTTGATAACATTTTCATCAAACTAAGTAAATAAATTATAAGTTTTTCAATTTTAGATAAAAGTCTGATTTTATATTTAAATTGTTAATTATTTCCTTATTAAATCATATTAATGTAATAGTTTATGCATTAATATAATTATAGAATATCTTCTAAGAGACTGTATATTTTAACATTTTTTTTCATTACATACAAAATCATATGAAATATTTTGAATTATTAATTATTATTTATTAAAAGTTTAGTCATCATTGTTAATTATTATTAAAGATTTATTAATTGAAGCCATGAGTGGATGAGGATGTTACATTACAATCATTCAAACCCAAATTGTCCTGTATGGATAAAGATAAATGTCTCTCATATACACCATCAAAGATATCAGAAATTGAACAACACTAATACTTTCTGCAACACACTATTTTGTAAATATATTTACACAAAAATAATTATATAATAAAAACATGAATGTCAATTCACTCAAAACTTTGAGTTTGTAACAACACTTTATGTCTTGAATTAAAAATCAATCATTAGTATATATTGATTATTTATTAATAAACATGCTTAAATGATTTTGTGTGCTAAAAAATAAAATTGTAAGAGTACAAACATTATGCAAGTAAATAAAAACATCCTATCAAAACTTAATATTGCAAAATTTATAAAAGAAAAAAGTCTAAAATAGTAATGTTTTCAATGATTTATCAATATATTAATTGGAATTATGTTATCATCTAAAGTTTATTACAAAATACTAATCTAATTAAAATTATTTAAAAACTATAAAAACATGGCCTTTTAAACCAGGATATGTTTATTCCAATACATCTAAACAAACATATCCAGAGGCACTTTTTTGTTTTTTTTATTAACTCATCCAGGAAGTAAACAGAAATAAAATTTGTTCATTAGCATATATAATAGGATGTCATCTGTAAAACTAATTCTATCTTTCGAGTGTTAGAAAATCAATATCAAGTGAAAAAAAATTAAATATTTTTTTCTTGCATTTAATATTNTATTGGGTTTTAGTTAGAACTATATCGGCTTTGAAAGAATGATACGTTTCTTACGACGTGGGAAAATAAGTTTTTAGTTTTCTCCCTGTCATTAACATTTACAAGCTGTCATGCTATTTGAAATAGTACATTCCTACTTAATGTGATGTTGGGTATATCTTAGCTCGGCAGTTCCGCTTACACCACAGATAACTTGACTAAAAAAGTCAATTTATTTCATAGCAGGCGTCAGCCAGTCCGGCATCTGCGGATAAGTAATTAACAAGATACTGTAAGTGAAAATGTTTCTTCATTAATTCAATGTCTGGAGTAATGTGCACATTCTGTATGCCCCCAAGTACAGATGTCATCGTAATTTCGATAATTCTGAATTGTACTAGTCAATTTTTCTTTTAAAAAAATTAAAAATAGGCGACAAAAAATGCCATTGCGTGAAAGATCTAGCCTACCATCTAGCGCTTTTTTTATACATAGGCCTATATCTGTATATAAATATATATATATATATATATAGAATATAAAAATGAAATATATAATTCTGTTAAAATTTATAAACTACTAGAGGGCTTTTCCCACTTACTTCCAATTCATAACAAAAATTTCACAATGATTCATTGATTCATAGTGATGCTTTTTGTGATGGAAAAAATATCATAACAATTTAAAGCTGTAAATTAAACAAATTTTTAATTGCAGTATTATGAACTAATACACTAATTTAATATAACAGTACCATTTATTTAATCACAAAGTACATCACAGATTTATCTATATTTAGCAGATAGCATTTACAATCAGTTGCAATAAATATGGCATATTAGAACTATATTATACAGAAAACTACATTCACTTATATTGATATACTGTATATTAAAAATATGTGTTTTTAAATAAAACTAATATATACAGGATGTATATTTATACTTTTATATACAGTATTATGCTAATTTTCTTTATTGTTTATTTTAGTGTTCCAATTTATAAGGTATTAATTAATAATTAGTGAATAACTTGAATATTTTAATAATTAAATAAATTAAGCATAAAATTTACTACATTAAACTATCAAATATTAAAAATTATTAAATGGCAAAATGCTATGTAAAATAAATGAAACATTCAATTTTACTATAAAAAATTTTAAGACAATAGCAAAAACAAAATATTTCATTAATCATAAGAAGAATAATTAATGATTCAATGTTGTAGAAAATATAAATATCTTCATAATTATAGTATGCAATATTTTAGAAATAAAGGAAATAATGACCTTATAGAAATTTTAAATCTCCATGTTATTTCTGCTTATAATTTATAATGAACTCAAATATGTAGTTTAAAAGTTTATTTCTATATAACAGGTCTATCGATCAACAAGTACTAGTACTTATTGATCAATGTATGAAAGATAATCAATAAATGAAAAGAGAATCAAATAATATCAAATAGTATAGTAGTTAATATATGTTAATAAAATATATAAACATCACAAAACCCAATGTGTTAATACTAAAACAAACAATCGCCATAATTAAGCGGGATATTTTTTACTACTATTAATAATTAGATACTAATTAATTTTTTATTTTTATAACTATTCTATTTATTTAATCAAAATTATCTGAAATAAATTTACTGTTTCAATAGAAAAGAATTATTAAGTGCTTAGTTTAAATGATTATTCACCACAGTTGCAACATTCTCAGCAAATAAATTATTACAGTAGAATATTGTAAAACATTGATTTATTAAAATTTTATTACCTTTTTTTATAAAAACACAATTATTAATTTGATGAAAAAAAATAAGAAAAAATTAAGTTAAAATTGATAGTTAAGTTATAGACAGATAACTCAAAAATAATATGCTAAATTATGAACCAACATTTTTCACATGATAAATAAATTTAAAAATATAGTATTTGAAACTGATTTTAAAAAATGGACTAGTTAATTATTTAAAAGTTATTTAATAGAATATTTCAAAATTTTACTTAAATAATTTTTTTACTTTTTTTAAAAAACCATCAGAAATATATTCAAATTAATAATTTAATCTATATTACAATTCCAATGCAACATCATCAATGGATGTAGAATATATATATATTTTTTATATATTTGACTTGTAAAAAATACCTGAAGAATTGAATTTAACCTCTGTTAGCACTGTAAAATGGTGAAATTTTTTCTAAGATTAATGATAATTCAAATATAATTAAATAAATAATAACTATCTGAATTCCCTGTTTTTAGCGATCAATATCTCTAAACCAAAATAATTATATTTAGAAATACAGTAATGTTAAACTTCCAAAACAAGAAAATCATATTATTTAAATAATCAATCTCTCACCTTAGTAAATAAAATAAAATATTTAGGAATATCATTCAATTGGAATTGTAACTTTCAACTGTACTTGAAAAATCTAACTACAAAAATTAATACTTTAATAGATAATGTTATTTATTTATGTGCAACTTTAAAAATGACAAATATAAAACTACAGATGAAATTATTTAACCTTCTGATTATCCCTTCAATATAATTATGCAAGCCCTATTTGAGCAATAGACTTATTATACGATTTAGAAAAATTCCATGTTATTTACTTATGAAAATTATATAAAATAGAAAGAACAGTTCCTGGTTATGCAATTCGAGCCAAAACTAACAGATTCCAACTATTTCCGTTTTATTTAAAGAGACTGATTAAATTCTATTATAGATTAAAACAGTCTAATGAAGATACATCAAATAATCAAATCGTCACTACATCAAATAATGCTAAATCAAAATTTTAACTCGGATAACAATAAAAATCTATGGCAATATAAATTCAATAAGTTATTACAATCTTTTGGTGTATNATAGATTAAAACAGTCTAATGAAGATACATCAAATAATCAAATCGTCACTACATCAAATAATTCTAAATCAAAATTTTAACTCGGATAACAATAAAAATCTATGGCAATATAAATTCAATAAGTTATTACAATCTTTTGGTGTATCAAACAGATTATTTGATAGTTCAGAAACAAACTGGCAATATGAATACTCTCTAATGATCGAATCAGCATTTTCTCAATAATAATGGATCAAAATTTATTATATCATTCTGTATACCATCCATGGTACATCAACATTTTAAACATCCCATCTACTTCAAATATCATAACTGCTAATATCAGTATGAATGTAAAAAGATTATTAATTCAATTAAGACTTAATAAATATTCATTGTTTATCAATAATACTTATTTTGATTTTACTAAAGACAGATGTTATTGGTGTAATTCAAGTGACTATTCTTTGAACCATTTACTGGACTGACTGTGAAGAACTAAACAAATATAATCAAAAATATGAAATTAAAGAACTAATATGTACAAAGCAAAATCAAGACTTTAGAACTAAATTAAACAATCTTACATTAAATCAAATGTATAAAATTAATGATTTTTTTTAATCAAATCGCCAAAAAACTAAAAAAATATGTAGTAAATTAATAAAATTAAAAAAATTGTTTTTACTAATTATGTTACTTAAAGTAAAATATTTAAAAGGAAAATAATGACAAAATTTACTACTAAACGATTATTGTAATGTTATTGATGATCTTGAAGATGATATATATCAAATAATTGTTAGATAACAAATGTATAATAATATATCATTGGAAAAATTAATACTTAATTAAGTATTAAACTTTAATTTAATTAATTAATTTAAAAAACTTAAGTATTAAAGTATTCATTTTTGTAGTTAGATTTTTCAAGTGCAGTTTAAACAAGTGACTGTAACCCAGTCACTGGGTTACAGTCACTTGTTACAAAATTGAGCTTTAAGTGATTTCTATGCTTTTGTGTAGTTAAGAGTTAAAAATTGGGTTATTAAGATAAGCTGTCACCATATTCTATCTTTAGTCATGAACTATGTTCCTCTATGAACAAAAATCAAGTCATCTATGTGCAGATCAACTCCATTACACATTACAATTTTACTTTTGTACCAGTAGTGTCTTGAGCAGTAAGAGTTGTTAAATAACCAGGTAAAAACACATTTTGCCATCTTCTACACATGATAAACATTCAGATGCAAGCCAAACTATGTATGTACAGTACACCTCCAAGAACAGCACAGCAAAAATATGGCACAGGAGGCGGGGCAATGATGATTTGGTCAAGAGATGACATTTATGCAAGTTCTCTGTATAATTTCATATATCAGACCCATAATATAAACAATCTTCTAACTTATAAGATGTCTTAAACTGTTAAACATTCTCAAAGTTACTCATTAAAAGTAAATAACCCTATTCAATGTAAAAAAATTAAACTAAAAAACTGCAAAAATTAATGTTTCCTTTAAATTCTAGAAGTACAAAATTTATAAAACAACTATTTTTAGTCAAGATTAACAATTTCCATTCTTAAGATACAGCACTATCATCTAATTTATACAACTTAATATATTCTGAAAGACAAAATATCAACCAACATATCATATCATATATATATTTCCTGTCTCTAATTTCTATGTTTATAGTTTCCAACCTTCTGTATTTTAAGCTATGAATCTGCCTTCGGAAACAGTGTCAGCCTGTCATCCTGAGCTAAAAATTCTCCACTTTGAGATAACACCTTTAATGCATTGGCCTCAGAAACATTGATTTACAACCAATACTAGAAATCCCAAATTTGCTTGTATGTTTGCTTTTTAAAAATTGTCAACATCTTAAATATATTATTGTGATAGAGAGATGAAAACCAAATAAATGGTTAAAAATGCTGCAAGTTTTGACAACGATCTTTCTACAAATTAGCCTAAGTTTTTATTTCTCAGCATTTACTAGCTATCAAGTCAGCCTCGTCTATAAGGTTGGCAAATATGTATTTACAACAATGACGACAATTACCGGACAATATATTTTCATTATTAATAGAAAGCAATATTAGAGCCCTAAAGTTAATATTTAAACATTTTTAAGAATTTTCCTACCTTCAATATGTTTACAAGTTATATCAATTTAAACTACTTTCTTAAATGGTTTAGAAAGAATATCCTATGAATCAAACATTCTATCAAATTTTAATTCATACTGATATAAATTTAAGAATTGTGAAAATAAAAAAAAAACTTAAAAATATATAAAATATTAAATTTTTTTAATTACTTTCATGATTGCATTTTTTTTTTCCTGTTTAAAACAATCCAAAACTAAAAATGATTTATTACATACTGAAAAACAATCCTCACTTGGGCCCCCTACTTCTTAAGAAATTCGGTGATTATAACTAAAGTACAGTTACATACTCATATTACAATTTGCTGTTTTTCTTTTTCAAAATAACTATTTTAGATAATAATTATGTAAAATAATAATACATAAAACTGATAAGTTATTTCAATATGTTGTTATATTTTACAGAAATCTTAAAATTTCAGAAATTAAAAATATTTAATGAAAAATTGTCTTCATACAACAATTAGCCTATACAGTCGACCCCATATAACACTTGATTTTTCTGTTTTACATGAATTCCATGTTGTTCGAGTCACTTAGATTTTATAAATACGTGTGCCGGGCTGTGAACGACTCACGTATTTGTAAAATCTAAGTGACTCGTACAACATGGAATTCATATAAAACAGAATAATCAACAGTGTTATAGGGGGTCAACTGTATAAAAATAGATAAAATGATAAAAGAAAACTTTATCATTTAAATTCACTAGAAATAACTTAAATACATCAAATTCACCTTTAAAACTGAAGTTTTCTGCCTCAGTAAGAATAAAGTTTTTTTTTTTTTAACACAAAATTGTTTCAAAAAGTTGTCAGTGATGCATAAATCAAGATCCTCTTCAAAGACAGCATTCATTATTGAATTAAATTACAGTAAGATTTAACTATTTACCTACTCTTATTAAGTCAAAGAGGAGTAACGGTCATCTTTTAACGTTTTACGTTTCGTTACTTACCCAAAAGTTGTCTTTGAACATCGATGTCATTCTCATTAACACGCTTTAGAAAGAAGAAAAACATCTATTTAGTTAGCGTGATGAACACGTTTAATTAACGTCATCCTCCAGGTTGCTAATACAGGCTGCTTATGACGATATCTCATTCCAAATATATGAGTACTCATAAATGATAAAGATACATGATGAAGTCATTAAAGGCGCCCACGAGATTACTAATTTCTATGAGGCTATACGAAAAAAATTGGAAAAATTAATACTTAATTAAGTATTAAACTTTAATTTAATTAATTAATTTAAAAAACTTAAGTATTAAAGTATTCATTTTTGTAGTTAGATTTTTCAAGTGCAGTTTAAACAAGTGACTGTAACCCAGTCACTGGGTTACAGTCACTTGTTACAAAATTGAGCTTTAAGTGATTTCTATGCTTTTGTGTAGTTAAGAGTTAAAAATTGGGTTATTAAGATAAGCTGTCACCATATTCTATCTTTAGTCATGAACTATGTTCCTCTATGAACAAAAATCAAGTCATCTATGTGCAGATCAACTCCATTACACATTACAATTTTACTTTTGTACCAGTAGTGTCTTGAGCAGTAAGAGTTGTTAAATAACCAGGTAAAAACACATTTTGCCATCTTCTACACATGATAAACATTCAGATGCAAGCCAAACTATGTATGTACAGTACACCTCCAAGAACAGCACAGCAAAAATATGGCACAGGAGGCGGGGCAATGATGATTTGGTCAAGAGATGACATTTATGCAAGTTCTCTGTATAATTTCATATATCAGACCCATAATATAAACAATCTTCTAACTTATAAGATGTCTTAAACTGTTAAACATTCTCAAAGTTACTCATTAAAAGTAAATAACCCTATTCAATGTAAAAAAATTAAACTAAAAAACTGCAAAAATTAATGTTTCCTTTAAATTCTAGAAGTACAAAATTTATAAAACAACTATTTTTAGTCAAGATTAACAATTTCCATTCTTAAGATACAGCACTATCATCTAATTTATACAACTTAATATATTCTGAAAGACAAAATATCAACCAACATATCATATCATATATATATTTCCTTTCTCTAATTTCTATGTTTATAGTTTCCAACCCTCTGTATTTTAAGCTATGAATCTACCTTTGGAAACAGTGTCAGCCTGTCATCCTGAGCTAAAAATTCTCCACTTTGAGATAACACCTTTAATGCATTGGCCTCAGAAACATTGATTTACAACCAATACTAGAAATCCCAAATTTGCTTGTATGTTTGCTTTTTAAAAATTGTCAACATCTTAAATATATTATTGTGATAGAGAGATGAAAACCAAATAAATGGTTAAAAATGCTGCAAGTTTTGACAACGATCTTTCTACAAATTAGCCTAAGTTTTTATTTCTCAGCATTTACTAGCTATCAAGTCAGCCTCGTCTATAAGGTTGGCAAATATGTATTTACAACAATGACGACAATTACCGGACAATATATTTTCATTATTAATAGAAAGCAATATTAGAGCCCTAAAGTTAATATTTAAACATTTTTAAGAATTTTCCTACCTTCAATATGTTTACAAGTTATATCAATTTAAACTACTTTCTTAAATGGTTTAGAAAGAATATCCTATGAATCAAACATTCTATCAAATTTTAATTCATACTGATATAAATTTAAGAATTGTGAAAATAAAAAAAAAACTTAAAAATATATAAAATATTAAATTTTTTTAATTACTTTCATGATTGCATTTTTTTTTTCCTGTTTAAAACAATCCAAAACTAAAAATGATTTATTACATACTGAAAAACAATCCTCACTTGGGCCCCCTACTTCTTAAGAAATTCGGTGATTATAACTAAAGTACAGTTACATACTCATATTACAATTTGCTGTTTTTCTTTTTCAAAATAACTATTTTAGATAATAATTATGTAAAATAATAATACATAAAACTGATAAGTTATTTCAATATGTTGTTATATTTTACAGAAATCTTAAAATTTCAGAAATTAAAAATATTTAATGAAAAATTGTCTTCATACAACAATTAGCCTATACAGTCGACCCCATATAACACTTGATTTTTCTGTTTTACATGAATTCCATGTTGTTCGAGTCACTTAGATTTTATAAATACGTGTGCCGGGCTGTGAACGACTCACGTATTTGTAAAATCTAAGTGACTCGTACAACATGGAATTCATATAAAACAGAATAATCAACAGTGTTATAGGGGGTCAACTGTATAAAAATAGATAAAATGATAAAAGAAAACTTTATCATTTAAATTCACTAGAAATAACTTAAATACATCAAATTCACCTTTAAAACTGAAGTTTTCTGCCTCAGTAAGAATAAAGTTTTTTTTTTTTTAACACAAAATTGTTTCAAAAAGTTGTCAGTGATGCATAAATCAAGATCCTCTTCAAAGACAGCATTCATTATTGAATTAAATTACAGTAAGATTTAACTATTTACCTACTCTTATTAAGTCAAAGAGGAGTAACGGTCATCTTTTAACGTTTTACGTTTCGTTACTTACCCAAAAGTTGTCTTTGAACATCGATGTCATTCTCATTAACACGCTTTAGAAAGAAGAAAAACATCTATTTAGTTAGCGTGATGAACACGTTTAATTAACGTCATCCTCCAGGTTGCTAATACATGCTGCTTATGACGATATCTCATTCCAAATATATGAGTACTCATAAATGATAAAGATACATGATGAAGTCATTAAAGGCGCCCACGAGATTACTAATTTCTATGAGGCTATACGAAAAAACACACGCAAGTTTTTAATAGTATTGTCATAGACATCGACGTTAAACAGAATGAACCAGCTGTCGATGTAAGATTTAACGAATAAACATTTATTGTATATTTTATTTTTAAAATATAAAACAAGCAATTTATAAATTAATAGTTTTGTCAAATCGTTATTTTTTTTTATTTTTATAAATTTAAAAAAAACACGCAGGATTTTTCCGTAAATAAGCACTTTTTTTTTTTTTTTTTTGA
>NW_019384385.1:135180-136429 GCF_000671375.1 Centruroides sculpturatus | reverse complement strand
CTTTTTTTTTTTTTTTTTTTGGAGAGTTTATAATGAGGAGAGATTAGCAGTTAGGGATGAGACCAAACATATCCTAACAGACTACCCATCAAAAAAATTCTTGGATGTTTTTCGACTCGTCCGGATTCGATCCCGGGTCCCAAAGCGGCACGTTGCTACCATAACAGCTCGATCATCTGAACGTCCGTAAATAAGCATTGTAAAAAGATTAATTGCTGAAATTAATCGACTTTGATGTAAAATATTGAGACAAAATGAGTCTAGGCTTAATTTTGAAAACTTTGTATATAAAATGAACTGGATACATACTGTATTCACTTGCGGCGACAAATCACGGACTGGTGAGATGGCGCCACTCTTCTAGGAGTTTCCCGTGAATCTCGGATTGAAAAACGGGGACAAGGGTTTTTCCCGGATGGGATTCTGGGTATTGTTGCTTTTTCTTGTCGGGTGATCGCTGCCATGAGCACATGTAGCTCTCTCTCAAGTGTACTCGTAAGACTGTTGTAAATAAATGTTGTTTTAGTTTAAAACGTGGTCGTGGACTTAACTAATTCACGTTTACCGCCTTCTGATAAAGACAGTCTTTGTGGAGATGGAAATGGATGGAGAAAGACGGCCAGGTTTCGACTAACCGACGGTGGCCATCAATTACCTCCACACTTTTTCTCTTTTCTCCCTGTGAGCCCAAAGAAAGCTTCCCCCATCTCCATATAAAATTAAAATAAAAATATTTCTTATTAACTGAAGACTTGTTCTAGCGGGTCGAGTACCGAAGTACCACTGTATTTGATTAACACGTTTTGATATACACGAAAGCGGATTAATTATAGTCGAGGGATTAATTAACGGCATTAATCGACGGATATCTATATAATTATATATATATGTTACCGCTAAAGATAGAAACTCGTAAATCTGCAGATTACCTAGTTAATCTGCAGATTAACTAGCGTGATCAGTTAAAGTTGTGAAAATTGTTCCATTTCTCAAATTACCTTGATAATGTGCAGAGTATCTAGGTAATCCGCACATTACCTACTAGGCACTCGGTAAAGTGAAAATAAGATCTTTGCCACAAATAAATGTACCACAAATAGGTGTGCTTGTCGCAGAAACCAATTGCTATGAAATTCAAAGTGTCACCAATCTTTAGACTGCACAATTGGATAATGTTACCTATGGTGGGTAAAATGGCGGCTCGTCTCTGATTCCAGCAAAGAGAAGAAAGGAAACAGTGGGGACGCAC
>NW_019384385.1:130974-134511 GCF_000671375.1 Centruroides sculpturatus | reverse complement strand
GGCACCCTGGGGATTTGGCAGTCCGCGTGTATGCACGCTCTGCAACCGTCTTCGATTCCATCCATTAGCCATTCGTAGGGAGCTATTTGACTAAGTGCATTGTTTTAAGATTTAAAAAGTAAAGAATATTTTATATTTTTATGTACGTTTCTTTACAAAACTATATTTAATTATAATTTTCTTTAAAAGTATATTCGTACAATTAAAGAATATTTTGTACCAGGTATGTACCGGTACATCCACCACATTTCACCGAGTAAGATTTTATTACAGTATTTTTAATTGTAGCCCTTATATCGTGGCTAGCGATTAGGAATGTAATTATGATATTAAAAATGCATTTAGAGAAGCCTACGGTTTTTATTGGCTTATCGAATAAACGATACGAATGGACCATAGACCATCCCTGACGCGCAATTGACTGATTGCCCCTGGATGTCGGCTTCTTACAGAAACACAGCTTCCCTATCATCAAATGTCACGGCACGCCACTGCTTTGTGATATTTATATAATTAAAAATTTTTTTAAATAATTGTTGTTTAATAGTTTGAAAGCAAGCCAAATACATAATAATACAAATTTCAACCGACAATCAACCATTGTTAGCATTATAATACAATAGACCAGGCATGACCAACATATGGCCCGTCTAATGAATTTATGTGGCCCGCGATCAATCTTTCAATATTAGGTATTGAAGTCCGAATAGCTCGACGGAAAATTCTGACGCCTAAAAAAAAAAAAGGCCAACAACTCACTGTGCGTTTAGAGTTAACCCTCCATTACAAATCTCTTAAGTACAGCGTAGAGTGTTAATAAAGCATGATAATGTGAAAAATGTAATGCAATCTCTATCTACAATTCAGTCTCTACGGGATGACACCACAATGAGATCTCGCACCACCTCCAAATCTTCCTAGGGCAGCCTCTGGTTCGGCCCGTGGAAAAAGTTTTCTATCCAATCCGGCCCGGGGGCAAAAACTGTTAGCCACCCCTGCAATAGACCATGCCCGACATAACAAAAACACTTTAAAAATTAACATCAAACAATTTGTTTTATCAAAACTTCACAAAAAATCAAAACAATTACTCAAATTCAAAAATACATCAAACATATAAAACAGGGGTGTCCAACCCGCGGCCCAAGGCAAGTTCCAATGCGGCCCAATAAACGTGTAACACAAATGTTTTAATTTTTTATTATTTATTTATTTCAACGGCATAAAGTCAAAAAAAGTTTCACAAAGCCATAAACCTTTATTCATATTTTATTTTTGAATGGAAAGAAAATATTTTTAAATACTGTACTTGGAGATGTGTGAATGCGGAAGGATTACTAAATAAAGCTGGAGTTGTGACTCAAAGGATTATAGACCCAAATTTGGAAAAAGGAGGGAAAGATGAGAAAGGACAAAAGATGTAGTAGTGAGAAAGGTTAAATAGATCTTCTGTTCAGCAAATATGGACCCGTAATTTTTCAACCTTTTATACTTCTTTATTTTTTGTCCTTTGTCTCTTTATCCCGCACTTGGATCTATAATCTTTTGATTCGCGACTCCAGCTTTATTTAGTATTTCTTTCAACCTTGCAAGATTTGGCTATATTGGGCCAAATGTGGCTACTTTTTTTGGTTTGACGTAAAAAATATAATTTGGCGCTTTGACTGCTTTTTCGGCTACATATTACAGTACAGTAGAACCTCGATTATCCGCCCTAATTGGGGACTGGGGTTGGTCGGAGAGAAATCAATAATTTTAGGGATGTAGTAATAATCAAATTCTGTTGTAATTTTTAGGCTGCAATTTGAAAAAATTGTAGACCTATAAATTCCTACTGCCTGGCTGTCCTTCATTAACCTCAAAACAGTGTTAGAGAAATAAAAGTTGAGATTAGAGGTGGAAATCTTAGAAGCTGGAGGCCCTAATTAACTATATACAAAGTTCCAGTTTGCACCAGAAGTCACATTGTTTTAATTCAAAAATCATCCCCTAAACAGAATTAAATGGATAACTGGCATGACTCCATTACTAACAGGAAAAGTATGATGTACAGGGGCAAGACATTACTAAAATCAAGCCCTAGTTTAAATTAAATAAATTAAAAATATGATTAAAAATTGCAGCCCAGTATTGTGATGATGTCACAATAAATAATTGCTCATATTATATTGCAAATTGTTTTGAAATATTCATGGGGTCCATCACTATACTACGATTGGATTAATAATCATAGTGTAACATCAGGATATCTGACATCTGTCAGTTTTTTCATTGGGAGAACTGGTAAACTGAAACACATATATTGGGATTTTGAGATAACCATATATTTTTTGAGAAATTACAAACTATTACAGAAAGGAGACAGGAGCCAACACTTTGAATTTCTCTTCTAAGACAAATTTATACCAAAGAATTATAAGAAGTTTTTTTGTGTGTCCTATTCAGTATGTAACATATACTGTACAAGTGCATTAATTACATGGCTTCCTCAAAGACAGAGTGAATGAGAGCTCTGAAGGTGGATGAAAGATTGATAAATATCTAAGTTCTTTAGAGTAGTCCCAAAAAAACATTCCAATTGTACATTTGGTGGGGGACCAAATTTTATTCTAACTTCAAAACATTTTCAACCTTTAAGATCATCTTCAGTATTTCCATGTAGAATAGATTTCTAAAAAGAATGTTGGCTTTTAACATTAATTCATATTTTCAAACATCCCATTTTTAGTAAAGGAATTATTACAATTTAAAAGGGAGGTCAAACTATGTTATGATTTGAGTTATCTGCTAATTTTAACTCATACAAACTCATAAAATAATTTTTTTATTTAAAGTCACTAACAAGGAGAGGGTCAGAAATTTGGGTCTCTGAATTGATTGAAACATGATGAACATGTAGCCATTAAGACAAACAGCTCCTTATCCAAATAATAGGACCCACTTCTTATGCATTTCCAAAAAATGGGCCTCTGAAAATTGAGTGTTTAGTTTTGAAAAGGCTTTGAAAGTTTCACATTTCCTCAGAGTAGCAATAGCTGAGTGAACAAAGTGTAGGCACTGGAGCAATAGGATGTAGGTTCAAAACTTTGCAATTTTAGTTTTTTATTTTTACAAGCTTTGCATAATTGCAAAGCTTATATGCTCTTGGTGATGCAGTATATATATTTTTAATTCCAACTTTTTGCATTCACTTTAATTTATTTTATAAGCTTTAAATATGAGGAATAATAACAGTAATAATAATGTTAATGATATGGTAAAATAATAAAACAATTTATGTTACACACAAAAATAAACAACTAAAGTTGCAAAAGTTTCAAACATATGTGTAAACATTACAGCAGAAATGATGCACCATATACATATACTTATTCATACTGGAAAGATCAGTTTTGTACCTGGATGAATGTTTAAGTGAACACCCTGTATATTTTCTTAACAAAAGTACACCAATTGGAATAATTTTGTAATTTTTTAAAAATCCATATTATACATTTTACTTTGAATGTAAATCAATTAACAAAAACATAAATGAAT
>NW_019384385.1:129212-130949 GCF_000671375.1 Centruroides sculpturatus | reverse complement strand
GGTCAGAACAATTATAAAAGGCAAAGAAAAAATTCTCGAAGCTGTGAAAAATGCTCAATCTTTAAATTCAAGCATCATTCGTAAACGTCACAGTATTATCGCTGAGATTGAAACAATGTTAAAATTATGGCGTAATAATCAAGTAAATGTGAAAAATTGTAAAATAATATAGGCCTAATTTGTTATACATATGTATTATCTAAGATTTTATTAAACATTTTTTTCTAAATTATTGTTTTAATTAGTCTCCGGCCCCAATTAAAAATTATTTGTATGTATTTATATGCGAAATTATACCAAGACTTACGCGGTTATCGCTCGGTCCCACCTATCGCGTAAGTTCGGGGTATTACTGTAAATCACAAAAAATTAAACACTCCAATCATCATTGAATAAAATAACGTCATTCTCTTGTTTCCAGATGACTCCAATAGGTCCACCATAATTACAAGCTAATTTTCTTTCTGACATCTTTTCACAATCAATATTAATTTTCTATATCGCTTCTTCCTTAATTTTTGTAACAAAAAGTGTAACATTCCATTTCCTCTGTTCAAATGTCAATACACAGCGTGACTTCCAAAGTATCCGTTTAGTTAACCCAACAATCCAATTTATCATATATTTGAATGTCTACCAAAATTATAATCACTTTGATACTTGACATTAATCCATGTTATCTTTGTCTTACAAACCTTTTCAACCCATCGCCAAACTTGAACCGCTACAGGACATTCAAAAAACACATAAAATATCGTCTCCTCCCATTGACTCCTCAAGCACCTTGCATCTATAGTATAACAATAAGTACTCAAAAAACTTTTAGTCATCACTACATTTTGAATAATGTCCCACGATAACTCACGCCACTCTGCAGGAAGGGAACCCACATTTTCCCAAATAACATTCCAATTATATGATGACAATAACATATTTTGACTAAAAAATTGCTTATAGATATATTTATACAATATCCCTGGACGGTTCGTCCAGGGATCGACAGATTCTGTCGATCGTCCAATAACATTTGACTGTCTTCATCCATAATTTGACTCAAATATTGTCTCCAACTACGATATTTCCTTTTATTATTAACGAGGAATGGTCTACTTCCTCCAATCTGTGTGAAGTAGGGTTTCTCATTTCTCGGTCTTTTGCTTGTTCCGGGATTCCGAGATAAAAGTGAACTGTTTCCCGGGATCCCGGGAAATCCCGGGATAGAATTAATAATTTCTAAGATATACAAAATATCATGAAATCAAATGATATAATTATTTTTCGTTTTTTAAAGTAGTTTAATATGTTCTGTAACCTCCAAAATCATATTAATAATGCTGTGTAAGATATATAATAAAAATTACCTTTGAATTGCGTAGAAATTTTCACAAATAGAAAAAAATTTATTAAATTTTGCTAGAAACTGCATGCAACAACAACAAAAATGCTTTGAATTGAGTTAAAAATTAAAAATTGAACTTAGATCAAACTTATAACTTAGAAGGTAATTTTCGTTTTTTAAATAAAATATAATACAAAATATTGTAAACTTTTATAAGATTTTAAAAAGCAAAGATGATCAATACTCCGATCACTCACTCTAATTCTTATTTTAGTAATGAAAAGTCTTGCTACCGAGAATGCCCTTTCCGATTCAGTTGATGTGATTGGAATAGTGTTTAATGCATTTAAGAGAAGACAGATATTATGTGTTTTTTCACCTGTAGCCTGGAAGATTTC
>NW_019384385.1:98372-128753 GCF_000671375.1 Centruroides sculpturatus | reverse complement strand
AAAATAATGCACAAAGTAAAAAAAAAAAAAAAAAAAAAAAAAAAGTAAATTTTTAAGAAATTTGCGGGATTTCCCGGGATATTTTCCGTATTAAAAAAACAACCGGGATCCCTGGATCCCGTTTGAGAAACACTAGTGTGAAGCCAAGAATATATTCTACCACAATCGTTAGTGAATGATTACGGGTTTTGAAAACATTACACATATTAGATAACTGTAATGCATACTCCAATCCTTTCGAGTACCAGATTCCCCATCCACCATTATTCCAACTATTTTTCATAATCTTTCGACTCATTGGCTCATAAGCTTTTTCCAAACAAAATTAAAGATTTTCCTCTCAATTAAATTAACACCAGACATTCTCAAACTTGTTGTATATAACTGATACATTATCCTTGAATAAACTGCTTTATTAATACAGTAAATGATTACTTTCAGCAACTATCTTATGATACAGATGATTAATAAGGTAAGTTTACACTATAACTATTTTAAAAGGCATTTGACACGATTAATAGAGGTATATTATGGAACATTTTAGATAAATATGGTCTTAATGAGAATGAGCTGAATAGAATTAAATTACTTTATTATAAATCGTATACGCAAATTAACATGAATGGAAGAATATCTACTGATGTTCGTTATGATGCGGGTGTGAGACAAGGGTGCCTGTCAGCAATGTTATTGTTTGTGATTTATATTGATTTACTTCTGAAAAATATACAGTCTGATCAAGTGATTAATCCTATCTATATACCGGAAATGGCTGAGCATGTTAAGTTTATAGCACACGCAGATGACATTAGTTTCTTTTTTGGTTAATCAACCGGCAATGAATAGGACTGTGTCCATAATTAAAAAGTTTAGTAAACTGACTGGAATGGTGGTTAATGAAAATAAATGTAAGATGATGAATGTCTATGGTGATCTACGATGTGATATGATGAATGTAGATAGGGTAAATAATATTAAGCTATTAGGATTTTGGTATGGTTTAAATAGTCATGAAAAGACTGTGGAAGTGATTTTACAAAAGACTGAGAATGCTATTGAAGAATGGGATGTCAATTGGTATTATATGCCTGAGAGAGTAACAATTACTGTAATTTACTATACGATAAGTGAGCTGTGGCTATGGATTATAGTTTAAATCACAATATTAATGCCGCGGTTGTATAAACAATATCTATTGTATATATTCAATACAAATCAGGATCTCTGGCGCTGGCGGCCACAACTTTTTATTACATTCTGTGGTAGCAAAATATTCCAGTGTCTTTAGCTTGACGTGAAGTCCATTAACAATTAGAACGATTGAAGATATGGTAACGTAATGTACTTATTACGTACATTACGTTAATAATTAGAATGCCGACTATTATTCGAAAAAAATTCGAAAAGACACATCACCGCGTGCACTAACTTGCGCTTTCACAACTTCTAAATTTTCATTCACAAAACCACATAATAGACCCCGAAACGAAATTATCTGAACTATGAAGGATGCCATGTTGCTTTCCATCGTAAACTACTGCTACTCCGACTGGAATTTAGGAACGCGTTCCGCAGGAATTTTTAATTAAACGGATGTCGCTCGCGCGGTGTTGCGAGGAGGAATAAAAGAACGCACCCATTACTACTCTCTCCAACACATGCCCTCAGGTAGCCTTTCCCCTCTTTGTTTTATGTGGTTCCACGAATCGGCTCTCACCACCCAAGAGAATAGAACAATAGAAAGTTATAGAAGTAAGAAGGAACAAAAAACAAAGGAAAGAATGCTAAAACTATGACTACGCAAAAATTATAAAATGGCGTAAGGCCACAAGGGGAAGATACAATAATTTTATCCCGTGAGGTTGGCAACTTTGAATCCGACAGCGATAGAAATCTATAAGAAGGTTGCAGTGTTTCACCGAAACGAGCTTTATTATGTATTTTCGTCGTCTGATTTTATCTAAATCCGAGTTGTTTAATTAATTTCCTGATCAAAGAAACTAATAGATTGTCTAGAATGTCGAACGTTAAGAGATAAACAAAGCCTTCCTAGCAAAATACAGTTAATATAAATCATACATGATTACGTAAAACAGCCGAATAAAAAGTAGTCGGTTATTTACACGAAAATTCCCGACATCAGAAATGACGCGCTGGCGTAACTTTTGAAATTGAAAAATACACAAAATTCACTATTTAATAATATAATAATATAGAAATGTGTAAATTCACAAGATTTATTCACTATAAATATAACAAAAAAAAAAAAAAAGTTTGTTTACAGATTTATTCATTTATAATTTATTTTACTTTTTAAATACGGGATAAGATATTCCTTTAATTGGATAAAAATAAAATATACATCGTAGAACTTCTTTCAACGTTAAATGCAAAATAATAAAAGTTTGAACGATAAAATATTAAGTTTTCAAATATAGAATTTTGTCCAATCAGCGCCTTCCATAAAATAAAATACGGACCTGTAAAGTTCTTTACTGTGATTCGTTCGATAGTAGATGCATGCTGAGTTCGTTTGTCTGTTTGCTCATTGCTATTAGGCTTCTGTAAAAATGTTGGAAACTGAAGAAAGGTACGAAATTTTTATCATTAGAAAATTCGTAAAATATCGTAAATTAATGTAATTCTAAACGATTTAACAATATCGTAATATTTTTATTATTTCAAATTATTATTTCATTAAGAAATCTAATCGCGATATATATTAGGCCTAACCGCATGCGTTCGAGAAAGTTCGTCGGCGACTGTTTTCGATTTGGAAAGTAATGACGATACTCGATGAAAATGAATTTTAAACATTTATTTTGTGTCTAAAATAATTATATTTAATTAAAGAAAAAGTAAATTGAGATACGTGTACGTTAATATACAAAGGGTCTATCGTTTCGAAAGGCAAATTGTAATTCTTTCGAAGATAAAGAAATTTATATGAATTAACAGTAGGAAGAACAAAAGTAAATTCGATCTATTCATATTTTGATGATCAAGGATTTTTCTATTAGTAATATGACTTCTTTTGGAAATCTAATTAAAAGCGAGTCTTCTATTTTAATGTTGAATCAGTTACTGAGATGATAATGGATAGATGTTCGTTACTTAAGGAACAAATAGATTAAGAAGTGATTGATATAAAAAAAATTCTCATTGTATGGGCTAAATGTGTAGTCATTTTAAAACATTTTTGCTTATTTAGCAAGTAGACAAAGATTGAGAATAACAAAGAATAAGAGTGAATAGGATGAAATTATTATAGATGTTTATCATTTGCTGTATTTAAAATGTTGTATTTTATTTAATTAGCACATTAAAAATGAACATTCAAAATTAAATATTCAATAATTTAGAATTTTTTTTTTTTTTAATTTCTGTTAGGTACAGTACAGGTTCATTTTATCACAAATGAATGTTGGTATTTGTTAATTTTTTTTCATTTAAACATACAACAAGATCTGTAAAAGTTCCTATACAGTAATACCTCGAGTTATGGAAACCCAGAGTTACGCGATTTGAAAATCGCGTTGATTCGTCTTTTGTTTGAGCACCACGCAACTCTTGATTACTCGCTCCCTCACGCTATTGTTCAGCTTACGTGTTCGGACGTGTCGCGCGGAATCTACACATAACTACAATTTATTTTGTGTTATTTATTTCTGTGTTTGTTATATCTATGGAGACTTAAGAGACTCTATGTGGTGATTTCTTGTAACTGTGAACTAATCAAAAGACGAGATAAGATTAACGAGAACATTTATTAGCTTACATACATCCGACTTGGATTTTACACAAATTACGAAATTATACCTGAACTTGTGTGAATTTGACTTACGCGGTTATCGCTCGGTCCCACCTATCATGTAAGTTCAGGATATTACTGTACTCAAAAATAGAATTGTAACTGTGTCAAAAGTTGGTTCATATTGATTTTAGAATAATTTTATCTTGCTTCTATTTTTCAAATATACAGTATATAACATCACAACAGATCAAGATTTTGAATGATGAACACTTAATTTTTGCTACGTGTAAATTTCATCACTTCGGTTGGATGATCTATTCTAATAAAAAAAATGAATATCAATCAAATTATTATTAAGTACATTTAGTACTTTAGTAATCTCATTATAATAAAATAAATTCAGAATTATATATTCATCAGTGAATCTATGTATATTATTACAGTACTTGTTAATATATTGATTGATGAATTAATATATTCATGTAAATGAATTATTATTTTTTACTGAATAAAAATAGCAAGCTTATTCATTATTACATGTACTATATATCTTATAAACCTAACATATACATATGTTAAAGTATTTATTTATTCCAAGAAGTATAATAAAATGTTTTTATTTTTATTCAATATTTTCATGTTTTAAAACTATGAACTTTGTAGTGATTACTATCATATTGAATATTATAAAGTAATAAAGGTGGTGAGTTGACTTCTAAACAAATTCTTAGTTGTCTAGTTAGAGGCATTGTTTTATTTAGCTGCTTGTCCTTAATAAAATAAAATTTATTTGGGAACTCCATAATCATCAGATTAACAGTTAATTTACTTTGAAATGAATGTAATTTTATAATGATAAATGTAACCAATTTAAACAACCGATGCCGCCGTACCAATATAAACAACTGAAGCGTACTCAGCAGAAAAGTTGGTAACCAATTTAGCATAATTTAAGAAATACATTTACAAATACATACCTTATACTTTGAATGACTCTTAGAATGTTTCAGAGTTCTAATGGTAAAAACATTTGACAAAAAAATCGCTTCCAAGCTTACATTCAGTACATGAAGTGAAAAAAATGTGCTCAAAACATAAATGCAATCTGTTATGTGCCCATTTGCTCTTGAATTAATCTCATGTTTTCAGTCCTTTTTTTGCTTTATTTTTGGTATGTTTTGTTTATATATATAGTGTATTATTTGATGAATTTATGATGATTTCTTTTTGCAATTTTTCATCAACAGCTTTTGAGCATCCTGTACATTTTGAATGGAACATTTAATAAATCACATTTGACATATTTGAAATTCAGGAACATCTTCCCCATACACATTATGCATGTTTTTAACTGTATGGCATTACAGTAGAGCGTCGATTATCCGAAAGTCAATCATCCGAAAGAACTCCAGTCGGCAAATTTAAATTTTCGCCAGTGCTGTGGCACTGCAATCTTTGCTTATGTCTTGGGCTACTCAAATATTTTACATTTTTGATACTAAATTAACTTCTGAAGTATAATTTATTGTTTTTATATTTTTCAATATATTTATTTTGTTCATACAAAATAAAAAAAATAATTTTTAACAATACAATAGTCTTTGTTAGGCTTAACATCGACGAAAATTCAATGCAAAGCGACACGCAATGGAGAAAAATGTCAAGCTGGGATAAATTAATATATTTTTTCGTACATAATCGGTTATCTGAAACATCGATCTTCCGAACAACCCCAGTCCTCAATTGATTCAGATAATCGACGTTCTACTGTATATCCTTTTCAAAACTCAAAGCATAATATACCTGATATAGTTTTTATCCCAAAACATTTCAACTTGATTTTATTCAAACAAAATGTGAAGTAAAATGTTTAAAATAAGCCTCTAAACAGAATATAATCTCACATTAGCAATAATGTGTTAAATTTTACAGCTGTTAACATAGATTTTATAGTGATGGGATGATTGATTGGAATCGAAAAATCAGGCATTTTCTGGTAATCAAAATTAAGCAAATCTTGTCACGATTTCCAATTATTAAAATGATTCTTCCACATTTAATACAAAAATTTGTTTCGGTTGAAGATTAAAAATTTTTTAAATTATGACATTAACAATTAAATATTAGTGTATTTGAAACTTTCATGCTTTTAAAGCATAGTACGCAATGTATGAGATGATGTCTGTCATGGCAGACTTTTCTTTCTTATAGTCAGAGTGATAAATGATTGCACTTGGTCAGTACAAATTGTCCTCATTTTAGGGGAGATAAGGTGACATTAGGGTTGCTACCCTACCAGTATTGAGCCGGCTTGACCAACAGTTTCAAATCGAGGCTGGTTATTGGCAAAAATATTTAAGTATTAAAACAATTTAAAATACAGTAGAGCATTGATTATCCGAATGTCAATTAACCAAAAGCTTTCCAGTCAGAAAATTTAAATTTCTGCTAGTGCTGTGGTGCTGCAATCTTTGGTTATGTCTTGGGCTACTCCAATATTATTATTGTTGGTGTGAATGTTTTAGCTGGCAGCACTGGCACAACCATGAGAGGATACTTAAGGACATTCCAGGATTTGAACGAATTTCAGTATGAGATAACTTAATATATTTTTTCGTACATAATTGGTTATTTGAAAAATTGATTTTCCAAACAACCCAGTCAGTCCCCAATTGATTCGGATAATCGATGCTCTACTGTATAGACAAAATTATATTTTAATTGAAAAAATATATAAAATTATTTTTAATATTTAATATGTTTACTTACAATGATAAAACAACTTTATCATTATAATTATAAAAGTTTTTGTTGTGATTCGTAGACAATGCTGTAATACGTTAAATTTTCAAATGCGGTTTGCACGATTCTAAATAAAAATACTTGTTTGTGCTAAGTTTACCGTCATTTGAATTTTAAAAATTGATTTTACAAGATGAGTCTGTGTAGACATTTGTGGCTTAAGTGAATGAATTCAAAAATTTGTCACCTCGTGACGATATTTGTTCGACTTGTGTCGTTTGTTGAATTCATTTAATGTTAAGTATGATGGAATTAAAGCTTTTAAGGTCCATTTACACACAACAGTGATGTGCCGGCACAGTGCAGTGGGAAATCGTTGACTTAGTTTTAAACCACCCTGTCCAGACTCATCCATCACAGTGTTGTGCAGTGGCATGACTGTACTGTGAAAGTACATTTGACAGGAACAATATTTTTACTGACAGTAAATTTTGTTTTCCAATGGATGACAAACATTTAATTGAAATGATGCATCAACACCCTGTTCTATTTGATTTATCTCATTCGAAATACATGGACATTGGGTACAGAATGAATATTTTCTCTGTTTTGTTTAATAAAATATGAAATGCATGTTGGGACATTCAAAATATTCAAAAAATATAGATTCGTCACCTCAATTTTTATAAAAAGTATGACACTCCCATTCTGTTGATATTTTTTGTCCATGCTTGCTGTACCCACTTGCAGCACTTGATCGCATTTCTTTTTCTTCTTCTTCCAAACATATATCTATCATAGCCAATTCATCCTCAGAAAAGTCCATGACCACTCACTGACAGCACAGTCACATCACTGTTGTGTGTAAATACGCATCACTGTGCCGTGCTTGACGCCACTGTCACCAAATGGTCACTGTGCCAGCACGTCACTGTTGTGTGTAAATGGACTCTTACATGATATGCTGATTGAAAGAAGTATGAAAAAAGAAGTGCATCTTCTCATTCACCTTACCTGGTCATCGTTCTGCCAGCAAAGCAATTTCCAAAGATGGTGACCTTACATGACATGATGAGATCATTTTGAGTAAAAGAGAATTAGCTATAATTTCTTTGAGAGTAGTGTTGCAATATTAACTTCATTTGAAATAAGATTACAAATTTATTTTATAGTATGCAATAAAAGCATGCATATCCAGGAGACTTTACAGGTTTGTTTCAAATGATCAATTCTGGATTTCCCAATTGCTTTTTATTCCTAAGCATGATGTTTATTGATGAATGAATGAATATACCATACTCATAATGTAAATCATTAATTTTTCTAAACTAAAACTTTAGAAAGTGTTCAAAAGTGAATTAGGAAAAATTTTGGGTATTCTCATCACTAGTATTTCATTTATTTTCATGTTGTAATTTATCATTTAGGATATTTAGTTGTTATTTTTACCTTAAATTATATGTATTTGTTATTTTAAGTTTATAGAAATGGGTATTGTTTAGAATCTAGAAACAGATTAATTCATTTTCCATTATTTCTAATGGCTAAAATTGATTGAGTTTGAATGGCCTCCTGGAATGAAATAAATTCCAAATATGAGGCACCAGTATATGTAGTTAGATAGTAAAATAGATCTGAGCAAAATGAATTATATCAAAAGAAATTCTAGGGACTTGTGGTATGAAATAGGTAAAAAAAAGGTGGTCAAACATTCTGTACTGTCTGCATTCTGCTTATATAATAGACTGATCAAGCAAATTTTATTTATCCATGCTTTCATTGATGTCTACTTTCTTTAGATAATGCAGGGATGCAGATTATTTTCAAGACCCAAAATTTCCTCAAAAATGATTTGTTTTAAGATTAAAAAAAGAAAAAAACTAAAATTGCTCAAAACAAAAAAAATCTAGCTATGAGTTTCGTAGCTTTCTTGGCTGCTATAAGATTTTATTTTGAAAATTGCATTTTAATTATTAATCGTAAATAAAATTGTGGCGCCATCTATTATGAAATTTTGTTATAAAAACTTTATATATTTTTAATTATTGTAAAATAGCAAAAGACAATTTTGAGGGTAGAGATGAGTTTTATAAAACACTATAAATTCTAACAACGAGTAAAACCTTCATTAAGTCTGACCCCTTGTGAGATATGACATGTGACTACCCTCTATCTCTTCATCCCCTTGACCTTTCACAACCAAAATTTAATAGCATCAATGTCTCCTTATATACAAAGCTACCATATCAATTTTCTTTATCTCCATCTCATCCTGAGATATTAAGCAAAATAAATACACACACACATCCANATATGGTCCTAGCACAAGCACCTGTAACAAAGCAATATCACACAGATCATGTGACTTCGTTGGCCAATTCCCAAGGTCACTAGTGATTATTCTATGAGCTTATGGAATTGAGTTCGTTCTCAGAGTTTGATGAGCCAATTTTGAACCTTTTCCATTATATATTTTTAATTATTATAAAATAACAAAGGGCTTAATTTTGGGGTAGAGATGAGTTTTATAACGTTCTATAAGTGCTAACAACAAGGAAAATCTTCATTAATCCCAACCCCATATGAAATGCGACATGTGGCCATCCTCTTTCTCCCCTCCTCTCAACCTTTCATCAAAATTTAATAGCATCGATGCCTTCATACACAAGCTGTTTTTGTTTTTTAATCTCCCCATTCTGATATATTAAACAAAATAGATGCCAACACACATAAACACACATATCCACAGATTTTTTTTTGTTTGTTTGTTTGGGACGGTCTCAAAACGTAGAGATTTGCAAAAATTTAGTCAAATTTGACACAATTCCAATACTTTCTCCTCTTATGTATACATAACAGCCGGAAAGGTAAAATAATTCAATACCATGCAATTCCAGTTTACATTATAAGCACCTTATAGTTTTTGAGTTTGTTTCCCTTAAAAATCGAGCATGACTTTAAAATGGATGCTAAAACCTGTTTTTTTATGTGTTTTTGCAATCCTTTTTCATTTCTTTAAGAAATAAGCAAAATAATAACTTTTTGTTAATTATAAAATATAACTATTGCTTATTTTAATACACACCAAAATATTCTGTCCATTGTATGGTGAACTTGTCTAACAACTTCATTTGTAAGTTTAACACAGTTTGGGATAATTCTGGATTTTAGCAGCAAGGAAGTTAGTTAACCAATATAATTAATTAATGTAAATGTTTTTTCGTCATTTTAAATGATTATCAGACAACCAAAAATTGAATACAATGAATAGAATGTATAAAATAATGAAATGAAGAACAGTATTTAAAATGACTTAAATAACAATCTAAAATTTTTTTATACCTTAGAATTCAATGGCCATTTTCAGTTGTTTGAGATGAAAAAAATGTCCTTTAAAGTTCATAAAGAGTCTTTTAATGTATTTTCTTGATTTTGAGTGGATTCTGCTGATCTGAAAAGGTGTTTTAAAAGCTTTGCTTTGTCCCAGATCTGAGTATCAATTGTATTGGCAAACCATACATAAATCTGCATGTGGTGTGTGTATTTATCTTTTTTAGAATGTACTGGAGAGTGCAATCTATATATTGTAAATCCTTAGAGAAGGTGTTAGGGTGGGGATACTAAAACTTCTAGATCTACAATATGGATCCTGGTAGTCCTTAGCACTCTTCAACAGATCATAAAAAATTGGATTCCTTTCGTATATTATTTTATGGTTTGTATCTGTATAACCCACAATAGAAAGCTTTTAGAAGAGTGCTGTATTTCATAAGAATCTGTTTCCTAGTTGCATCCAAAGTATAGAGAGATTTTAGGTTTTTAGTAAGTATGAAATTCTGGATGAGAGTATTTGTTTTCAGATTATATCCAGACTAACCACAATATCTGATGTAATTTAATTCCATTAACCAATGTGACTTCTGAGGAATGGATATAGATTCTTTTGATGAGATTTTTGAATACAGCCATTTTGTAAAAATGGTGCAAGAGGGTTTGCAAGAAACTAATATAAATAGGAGTAAATGTTGGTTTTCTATAAACTTGCAATTGCAGTCTTTATCTGCCTTGTATGAGTAAGTGGATGTACAGGAAATTGATTTCCTTGTTCAAGATTAACATATGATCTGTATGTTATCATTGAATGCTGACGTATGTTGTTCATTTTTGTGCATTATATAATTGTCATCAACATATAAAAATCCATCAATTGTTTAGGTCATTCAGAATTTTTCTCCCTAATTTATACACCATCAGTTAATAAAGGAGGTCTTCCATTAGGCCATCCCTTTACTAGATGTAACTATTGCCAAGGAATTGGAAATAAAACAAGAAAAAATTTAGGATAACTCCAAGATGTCTTTGTGGTGGTGCTCATCAATATAGTTCACTATGCTTAGAAGGTCCATCTAATGTGCAAAGACAGGGTGTGTTTTGATGGAAGGATAGACATAAAAATCCAGAACTGTGGTGTACTCTCATTCAGAGCCAAGACAGGAAGATTTATACTAGTACAAAAGTGTTTAAGTGGACAAAAGAATAAATTAATGTAATATAATAATTAAGACATTTTTCCAGATATGTTATAGAATTTCTCAGTCTCAAGTCTAAGCTGTTTTCCTTGCTTGTGTTTTTGTGAAAGTGAACTGTCAGGATGTGTGAGGAATTAACACTATGCATTTCTGGATGAAATGTAACATTTGCTGTAAATTTTTCTAACAATCCATTGCAAAATATCTGTATAGTTATGCTGGAATGCATTCTATATCTGTTTGTGGTATATGTTGCATTTCATGAGTATGATAATTTATTCTTATTTGCCCTAATGGCTATTGTATTATTCCATTTGAGCCATTTTCTTTAAATGATGTGAAACTGATATTTGTCTGGCATATTTTATTAGTGTGGGAGCTGAGGGGGAGAAATTTAATAAACGTAATTTAACGATTATATGTGATATTTATTGTCATCGACTCCATTGCCGTCTGGACTGTCGAGTGGTAACAATCAACAACATGTGGGAACAGTTGAGTCAGAGATAGATGCCTCGTTTACAACTGCACAACCTGTTTATTATGCAAGAAAGATGCTTACAAGATTTCTGTGATCTTGGAAGTTCTATGGCGACAGTGGTCTCTGGATCGTCCTCTCCTTTCCAAGATAGTCCCATTTTGAAGGAGTGTCCCTTGTTTGCAAATGAACACTTCCATTGATGTCTTGACGGCTCCGGGACGATGAGGTCGACTTCTGTTGATGGAAAGATGTTGATCTGAAGTCAGGAAATGGAGATGAAGATGGGCACAAGACACACACACTACAATAGATCCGTCACTTGGAACTTTCAGGAGAAGACGCCGTTGCATCCTTGAATGTGTGGGGTTTTATCCATTTCCTCCAATTCCGCTTTCCGATTGGTCACCTTGTCACCTGATGACAATTCGAAACCTTTCGGGGGTGCGGGAGAGGTCAAAATCTCAAAATCAATGTTTAATTTGATCTCCAACCGGAGATGGTCGACGGACTTACATTATTCTATTGTTTAAAACTTAGCATCACATTTTCATATTTAAAAAATTTATTTTTAACTACTATATTTTTTCTTTAAAACAAAATTATTTTAATGCAAATTTTAGTGAGGGTTCGGACCTGTCCAGAGCCTCACATTAGCATAAATCTTGAAACTGACTTCCTACTTACAGTAATTGTAGATTCATTATCTGAATGTTATGATGCCAAGGGAATCAGTCCTGTAGATTTCATCTTCAATACCAATGTTATATTGGGGGATGAATTGCAGACTGTATTTGAGAGATTCCTTAGAATGTATTGATGAGAGTCACTTGTCTAGAGGATTTGATCCCGGGATCTCGAAAATCGGGATCCCGATCACTTTTCAGTCCCAAAATTTTCGGGATTAAGTTTTCCTAATCCCGAGATTTTCGGGATTGACATCATTTTAAAAAAAGTTGCAAAATAGACTGCATGAAGTGAAACGTTTAGTGCCAGTGCTTTTAACAGAATTGCTTGCCTATCATTTTAATATAAATACAAGAAATTTTATTCCAAGTAAGCAGCAGAAATTAACCTAGCGGGCTTGCTTGCTTGGAATAAAACTTGTATTTTCAACTAAAATGATAGGCAAGCAGTTCTCACTGGGTTACTTGGTAATATACTTCATTTTTGTATTTTTGAATTTTTGCGGGCGCCAATCGATTTTCTGGCGCAGTCGAGAGCACTACTCAGTGTGTTTTACCTGTCAATGTGTCAGCCATCTTGTTTTGCCAGTGTGGTTAATATAGACCCGACGCCTCTTGCTTAGGGGGGTTGACCTTAGGTGAAAAGGTTACGACCCTCGCCTTGCCTGCGATCTGTCAGGATGATGCGAGAAAGTCTTTTTACGTTTCAGGGTAGTGGTTTGCTGGATGCTGAGAGACTTACACAGAGACCGAATTTACAAAATTAACGCGTTTATTTTTTGAAAGACATGCTTACAATGATCGAAACAATCGGGATTGTAGCCTTTACTCCTACAATCCCGATCCGTGTCGACCGGACTGTTTCTTTCCATCCTCCCCGTGTCCTCGAAGCTTATAAGTATTTACTAACGATTCCTCCAACTTCCATCAAACCTAAACGCGTTTTCTCAGCAGCTGCATATATGTGCAACAAATTGAGAAGCAGACTTGGTGATGAGACACTGGATGCGTTGTTATTTCTCAGATCATATTTTCGCAATTCAAATTAGAATGTTCCTATTAGATTAGTTTTCTTTATATTTAAGAAAAATGTGACTGATTAATATTATTTTTAAATACTTTTTGCTAAGAAACTTACTTTACTACCTACTTACTAGGTTGTTATATGAAAGTAGTCTATTTAGTCGATGTTAAGAGAGATTTTTGTTAATTTTCAACGTTTATTTGCATAGTTTGTTACATAAAGGTTTTTTTCAATTTATGTGAGTTTAAAGAGATCTCAGTGATGCTTAAAAAAGAATAAATTTAACATGAAACAGTGATTTTAAGTCTGGTTAGTCTGACTCTAAGTCAGATTAGTTAGAGTGATTAAATTAACTAGGTGTATACTGTAAAATACGTTGATTTTTGTCTAAATTTTGATTTCTGTAAGATTTTCTTATTTTTTATTAACCCTCAATACCGAAATGATTCCGGGATTGGATAAGTATAATCCCGGGATTAGAAATAAGGACCAGGATCGAATTCACTACTGTTGTCCCACTTACTCCGTATTCACTAACATGAGTTAGGGTTAACTCTCGAGTTATTGATAAATTGATATTTACAAACTCCGAATCTCAAGTCAAATACTAATAACTTTAAACTCAGAGATTTGCAGACAAATACAGTCTGCAAATCTCGAGTTGATATTCACCAACTCTGAATTGAATGAATCTAATTTATCATTTACAAGACATGCCCATTGTGATAAATTTATTGCCATTTTAAGTTTTAAAAATTGATTTTTTTTAAGATGAATCAGTCTAGGCATTCATTTAATTCTTCTTTTCCTTGAATAAGTACACACACAGTGCATTTAGGAAAACATGGCTCAAGTAAATTAATTCAAAACTTGGTTAACTTGTGATGATGATGATATTTGTATGGCTTGTTACATGATTTGCTGAACCTCATTTAGTGTTAAATACTATGGAAAATTGCAGCATTTAAGAGGCATACCAATTGTGAGAAGCATTAAAAAAGCAAATGCATCTTCTCATTACCTTCCTCCTGCCTCAGGACATTGAATCAGTTTTCAAAGATGGCAACCTTAGATGACACAATGGGATAGTTTGGGTTTTTTTCCACTAAAAGGGAATTAGCTGTAATTTGTGTGGGGTAGTGTTTGCAATATTAACTTTATCTGCAATAAGATTACAAATTTATTTCAAGAAAAGCATGCATAACTAGATATAAATTAGAATTTTTGGGTTTCTTTCAAAAGTTTGATTCTGGATTTCCCAATCATTTTCCATTCTTAAGCTTTATGTTTATTAATTAATGAATGTATTGTGCTTGTAATATAAATTGTTAAGTTTTCTAAACTAAAGTAAACTTTAGAAAGTATTCAAAAGAATCCAAATCTTGAAAAATTTTGGTATTGTTCCATCACTAGTTAAAACATCTTAACAACTAAGGTTTTTAAGATGCTTTAACCAATTGGAAGACGTTTATTTCTTAGCACATTTCGCTAAGAAACTAACATCCACAAACAAAACCTTTTTTTTAATCAGTGTTGTATTCGACACAACACACACTAACATTTTCAGCCTACACCAAGGCCTTCTTCAGGTGCTGAACTAACTTGGTGGAGGCTGAAAACATTAGTGGGTTTTGTGTCAAATACAACACTGATAAAAAAAAAAAAAGGTTTTGTTTGTGGATGTTTATTACTCAATACAGTGTTAATATTTGGAAGACGTTTATTTTGTGCTAAGAAAGTTGTTGCTAAATCTAAATTCTTGTAGCATTTTAGTGAAAAACTAGCAACAGCTGTTTAAGCTGTCACCAGTTTTTCACTAAAATGCTACAAGAATTTGTAAATGCTTAAAATATTTATGATGAACAGGTGTGTGGTAAACCTGCATACACGCCTGTTCATAACAAATACTTAAAATGCTAAACCCTAAATAAAATTCAAAATATAAATACAAAGCAATAAAAATCATTAATGAGAATATATAATTTTGGTGTTCTAGTTTTATTTTTCATCAAATGAATGAATATTTGAGGGTAGCCTTAGTGGAGCCTCTTCTGTATGGCTTACAAAATTACATTTGATTGCATAGTTTGATTGATCAATTTTCATTAAACTTTGCCATTTTTCATTAATTGTGATGAGGAATCCAAAAAATGGGAGTCCAAGACTTTGTTTTTGAGATATATGGTCCTAGCACAAGCACCTGTAACAAAGCAATATCACACAAATCATGTGACTTCGTTGGCCAATTCCCAAGGTCACTAGTGATTATTCTATGAGCTTATGGAATTGAGTTCGTTCTCAGAGTTTGATGAGCCAATTTTGAACCTTTTCCATTTTTTATTAATTTCGATGAGTAATCCAATAATATAATGTGTGTCCGTTTAAATGTAAAAGATAAGGGTTTGTGATTGACTCCAATGTAGGCTAAATCAAAAACAAAGTGACAATGTTTCTGCTTCCTGACACGACTGAGTGCACAATAACTGAGTTTAGGAGTCAAAGGTAAAAACAGCATTGTGTGTGCCTAATGGAAAATAGGCACGAAAAACAAACAAAACAGCACAAAGCAATCAATGACATTTGCTTTGTTCTTTGATTGCCTCTCTGTAATTGGCAGGCAAGGGTCAAATTTCCTGTGGCCAGCCAACTGCAGAGGTCACTTTTTTCTTTCCTGCTTTCAATTCTGTTGCGATACGACAAAGTTGCTCAATATCCTAGTTAAATAAAATAAATATTTTGTCGCTGTTATTAAAAATAAGGGTAACTGAATTGCTCTCACTAACTGAATTGTTAGCAGTTTAATTAATGCTTCCAATAATTCATTAATTAATTTTGAAAGTGAAGCAAGTCCATTGTTTTGAGGATAGTTTTTTATGTCTATTAGACACTAAATTTCTTAATGGAAATAAATAAATTTAAATATTTCTTGAACAAAGGACTTTATATAATATAATTGATATAATTTGTGTAGTTTTTATTATATTATTTAAATGTTTAATAATTTAATAATTTAATTTTTTTTGAATAATTTAAAAATGATGACTTTCAGACTTCTTCCTCCTCCTGTTCTATGGGCTCAAAGGAAACATCTTATATATTTGAAGATAGCTTTGGAAGATTGTAAAAATCCTACAATTCAGTTAGAAAAGGATAAATTGTATTTCAAGTAAGTTTTAGTTTAAAATGAGTTATATTACTAATTAAAATGCCCAAATTGTTAGCCAGATTTTTCTGTATTGCTGTATTGTATTCCAGGTAAGTTGTCATCTAATGTAAACAAAAGCATGTGTCTCTCTACCTTGTGAATGGTCTAATTCTAATCTCAGCTGAAGTATGACTGATTCTTTTGCCTAACATATTTCCAAGTAATTTTTCTCTCAATACTTTATGGTGCATTGAGAGAGAAATTACTGTGCCTCTACTAAGTTTTAGGATTGATTTAATGTAAAATACATACATGAATGAAATAACTTGTTTATTATTTATCCTTCAAGATATGTCTGTCCTAAGTCTGTAAATCACTGACATGGTCATATAGTTTCTTCATTCCACTGTAGAACTTGGCAACTGGAATAGACTTAGTTCTGTTATCACAATTGCCTGAATATCAAATAGTCAAAATGATGCCATTTAGTTGGTAATTCACTGTGGGGAATAGAAAATAATCAGCAGGAGGAACAATAATTTGGTGGATGAGGAGTGTGGTTAAGCACAAACTGCTGTTCCAGTCAATCTTGGCATGTAGCATTTTGCTACTCTTTCTGTTCTTCAGAGAGAGTGAAATGAATCTTTTATAGTTTCTTTTTCTTCAAATCTTCTGTGATGATCTTCTGCACAGTGTCCTTGCTGATACACACTTCTGATATCATTCTTACTGACAGGTGATTTGTAAAATCAGCAGTTGTTGAATCCTGTCAGTCACATCTTCATTTTAACGCTCACTAGGGGTGCATATACTTCTTGAATCAAACTGATCCAAGATTAGTCTGATCGTTCAAATTGTAATACGAACAAACTATAGTGATCAAACTAATCTGAAAGGAAGGTAGAAGGGTAATCTTTAATAAAAAAGATTAAAGATGGCAACCACCATGGCTAAAGTCAACTTATAGTTGACAGCAAAGAAAGATGTTTAACTTTCAATAATGGAAAATACTGTACTTAAAACTTATAAATGGTAAGTAAAAACATCATTATTAAAATATCTGATAAATTAGGGATCTTGCTACTGGTAGTTTTTTCACTTTTTTGTGACTAGTGGTTTAATTTAACAACAACTTTTGTCTGCAAATTCATGAAAAAGCAATGGAAAATTTCATACTAAGACACATGTGATAGTTTCTGTATGATGGTGTGTTTTTGTACATTTCAGAATTACTTCAAAAATGCTTTGATACAGTAACCCCATTTTATATCATGCTTGTCGAGAGAGACGGAAGAAGCGTGATATAACAGAATACTAAACAGATTATACATGCAATAGAATCTCTATCCTCTATTCTTTCATCAGCAAGTGTAGTTTTGCAATACCAAATTTTATTCGTGGTTATATCATATTAATTAATTGATGTTTATGTAATACCACAAATGCATTGTTTCTTTAACAATGACATTTAAAGACAAATACTGTCATTATAAAAACAAAATATCAGTTGCTATTTTATTATACTGTACTATATTTCACAATAAATCGCTTATTAAAAATTTGTGTAATATATATTTTTTAATAAAAATTATAAATACAGTATTTGAAAATTTAAAAAATAATCAAAACTTATAAAATTAAGAGTAAAAATTCTGTAAAAAAATGAAGTTACTACTGTGTAAAAATTTTAGAACTTTATGTTCAGAAATAAAGAAATCTTTTCCTTACACCTGGGGCCATATTCTGGTCACTGTCTCTGGTCTCTCGTCTCCCACAAGCTGGTCGCTGATTGGTTAATCCAAATGATTAGCCAATCAGCGACCAGCTTACGAGAGACCAGAGACAGTGACCAGAATACAGCCCCTGGTGAATTCAAAATTTCATGCCTTTGTATGAATGGATGCAATACTATCAATTCACATAAAGGCATGAAATTTTGAATTCACAGAAACTTGTAAATGAGGGGACCTCTTGAAACCAATAAATAAACAACTTTTAATATCAAAAGGAAATGTTAATGATAATCGATCTGTCCACATGTTTTGCATATTTAGATCCTGATGAATTTATTGTTTCACCTGCAATGGTAGTTTCAAGGACAATGGTAGGAATAAGATACCATATTTCATTGCAAAAAGAAATTCAATGGTAATTGGTAATTTAAAATTTATTGACTCAAATGCTTTTAAAATTTGGGGACAAAAAAAAGCATGATTATAATGAGGGTCTACTGTATATCTATGGGTAGAAGGTGTAAGTGTAACAAACCTAGATCGCTGTATAATAATTTTAAGTGGAGGAGGAGTTATATTGGTTTTAATGAAATGAATCTCATTAAAACCCCAAATGCAATACACTAGATGTAATAAATGTTAGCAATTTGATGAATATATTAATCAATGGTCCATTTCAAAGAGAATTTGATTTCCAAGTTGCTTTTACTGTATGGTGCCAAAAAAAATCTTTCAATTGTATGACAAAGTACCTTAGTATGACAAAGACTGGTTCGATCTTACAAATCGATTCATCTGAAACAAAAAGTATATGCACTCTAGGGTGACCATTCCCAGGGTCATCTTCAACATCTTTTCGTCCATCATGAAATCATGCGTACTAGCAGAAAATGTTGGATTGTGATAGTGTTTCATCACCTTAGGCTGAAATCAGTTCAGCTGTTTGCATTGCAGTTTAACCAGCTTTACAGCACAACTTTATTGTCACTTGTTGCACCATATCTGAATCCATGATGAGAGCTCTTCACTCAATCACATTCAACTATACATGGCACAAAACAACTTTGATCTTTGCAAAACTTCATATGTAACAAGTCAAGACATACATGTATCAAAATCTGTCATTGGCCAATAGATGGTGTAGCCAGTGCTCTCTTTACAAATAATTACATCCTAAAACTTAATAGATTCACTGTGTATGAGAGGAGAAAATTGAATATATAAAAAATATATATATATAATATAAATAATAATTTTAGTTTTGTTTGCTCATCCTATGGACTTTGTTCCTTTATTCTAAATATAGAGCTGACAAGGTTATTTATTTTATGAGTTATTTCTGATATGTATTTTTGTGATAAAATTTTCCTCAAAGGGCAAGATTGTTGTTGACATACAGCATATCTAATTAATTTTGAGGAACAGTAAAATAATCCAAGTTTAATCCCAGTTACTTTAAATAAAAGTTGCTGATTCATCATTTGGTTACATTTTTTAATATTTTAATCTCTCTCTCTCTCTCCTGTCTGTAATCTTGACACAGTTAATGCTTTTATTGTTTAAAATAATTAATCAATAAAGTTTTGTACGTAAAATAAATTTAAGATCAGTTACACAAGATATCTAATTTACTGAATAATTATCTGTGAACACAAATTTAAGTAATAAATCACATGTGTTGCAAGTTGCAATGCATTGTGATCTATTCCTGTGCACTTTGAATTAGCAGAAAGTTAATGGCTACTTAGCTGAAAAATTCTTACTAAAAGGTTGTTACCAAGAGCAAGTTTAAACAAGACAGAAATGTAAAAAATGAGTAAGCAAAAGAATGGATTGGAGTACAGTGGTATCTCAGAACTCAAATACTCTAGGTATTCAACCTTGAGTGTTTGAGTTGGAACAAGTTGGAATCCATGCACTTTGTGCTACAGTGATAATCCATTAATTTTCTAAATCAGTTGATAGAGTTTGGGACACCTGTTGAACAAGCCTAGCTGCACTAAATTCATCTGCTTTTGATTGCATTATTTACTTTTTCATTGTTTTTAATCTATTATTATTTTTTTATTGTTTTATGCATTAATTAGGGTATTTACTTGTGTTATTTTAACATAAATTATGATTTTAGAATTAAAATGGGCATTTTAATTTACTTCATATTATTCATTGTGGAAAAATTGCAATATGAACCTCTTCTAGGAGCAATGTATTGCTGTTGACAATATATACAGGCTATTTTAAAAAGGTGTTTGAGATTTCACGTCATGAAAAACGAAGCATTTTATCATATATCCAGACAAAGAACATATTAAAGTTGTTTTTTCCTCCATACAGGATTCCTGATAGTGTGCACACACTTGTATATTGCACTTAATAATTCAGTGCAATCAAAATTTTGTGCAGTGCACAAAAATTTTGATTGTGTGCACAGCTCATTTCACCAATTTTGTCTACAAGTTAAACACAAAGAATTATTCTAAATTAATTGCATTGGTTGACTATGCGAGAAAAATATGTAGGATAAGAAATTTGTAAAATATAAAAACTTTAATTAAAAAATTATTTTGAAAAATTAAGAAAAGAAATTTTAAAGATAGTACACACTGTGACAGAACGAGTGCACCAACATTATAATTGTCCAGAATAGGAATCATTTTCATGTCATCTATAAACCTAAAAGTAATTTGAAAAATATTTTTTATTAATTATATAATTATAATCAGAATATGTGTAGATCATGACAATCTTTTTAAATCAAAATCAGTGCAGTTCTTTTATAATGTCTCTGACAAATATCTTGTAAAAAATGCATGCTCTTAAGAAATTGATCAGAATAAAAGTTGTTTTCAACTGATCTTTTCAATTCCATAAAAATTAAGCCCCAGTATGTTGAGTTACAGAACTATGCAATACATTAATTGAAAGTGAGTCCACCACGCACAAGAATTTTGTGCAATTAATTTGATAGTACTGTAGACCCAAAATGATATCAGTGTTTTTCAACCTGTGGGTCGCAAACCCCCGGGGGGTCACAAAGCCTTACACGGGTGATTGTGGGTAAAAGAAAAAGACAAGTGTTTGTGAGTCCTACACTACAATAAAAAAAAACTACAATATCAGTGAGAAGGCTGTGCCTGTTTATTTTACAGTACAATTGGTTTTTTGATCGATATTTAGATCTCAACAGAAAGAGACTTAAATACATAGTTTTTAAAATCACTGACAGTTTTAATATGGCCCTGGGGGTTGCCAGAATTTTTTAACTTGTAAAGGGGTCGCTTATTCAAGAAGGTTGAAAAACACTGATATATCATATAACCAATATATTACACACTTGCCTTGATGCTTTACTTACAACCTACTCCCATCTGTAGTGCATTTCTTTTGAAAAATCCTGTATATAAAGTTAATGAAAATGAACAAAATTTTTTAACTTAATGGAAATTATTTGATATTAGAATCTAGTCAATAGTTTAAATGTTTTTGAAGCTTCTAAGGATTCTAGCTTTAAAAATGACATTAAATAAAAAGTATTATTCTGATGAATTTTCAGTATACAGTGGTACCTCAGGATACGAAATTAATCCGTTCCAACACTCGGATCATATCATGGAAATGTCTTAAGGTGAATCATTTTTCCCCATATGATTACATGTAAAACCAAATAATTCGTTCCAACACGAAAAACACACTCAAATTAAAGCTAAGTAATACATTTAAAAATAATAATAACTATAGTAAGGAAAACACTGAAAAATGCATTTTGTAGTTGTAAATGTATAACCGTAAGAGAATAATAATTGGTAAAAAAAAAAAATGTAGTTTTATTTGCACTTTACCTTTGAGGATAGATGACGGTGGAAGTGTAAACTGGTGGCGGAGGAGAGGGAGAAGGGAAATGATACTAAAACTTAACTTACATAACATAATGTAACAATAACTTTAAAATAATTTAGAAAAGATTTTAAAAAATTAGTGTTGTTTTATTTTTTATTTATTTTTTAAAATTTTTATTCACTGCTTTTTGCTTTCTTTCCTTCNAATGAATTTATACATTAAAAAAATTCTCTTAAACACATTTTAAATGATAAATCCAATTGGCTAGAAAAAAAATTCTCAAAACTTGCCTTTGCCGTAATCACTTCGCAGAGTAGTTCTCCCCGATATGCACTCATTATATTGGCAAAGGTGTCTAGTACACCTTTCAAGTTACGAAGTCTGGCATTTTCTGCCAAGACGGCTGCAACAACAAAGTATACAGTAAATTTTATGCATTATTTATTTTTTAAAATTTTTATTCACTGCTTTTTGCTTTCTTTCCTTCACTTCCACCAGCACTTTCACTGGATAGAGGTCACTTGGTAAAATATCTATCCAAAAAGGTTTGGCTTTACCTACTTTTTAAAATGTTTCTAAAATGTCTTAGTCAAACGTCATTACTCCGAGCAGCAATACGGCCAGTGTGAACCTTTTTGGGATGTTGCTTTTCAATAAAATCAGTCACTTTCTGATAATACCTCAAGATTTCCTTTACCAAGCGAGATCCTTCCACGATGAAGCAAACACACGGACTGAGACCAACGAACAGAAGTGAATAAAAAATGGCGCTGCGAACTAATGTAACTTCGTATGGTGAGTTTTTGTTCTTATTGTGGAGCAAAAATATGTTTGAATTTCATGTCGTATCTTGAAAATTTTGTATGCTGGGGTGTTCGTATCCTGAGGTACCACTGTACTTGAATTGTTGTAATTTTAAATAACTTATATTAGCATTGGAAAAAATTTGGAATATGTATTAATAATTTCAGCATTAATACTATTAAAATTTAATTAAGTGTAGGGGATTATAATAAAAGAATGATAGAACAACTGGTGATATAATTTTTTTTAAACTCTTGTGATTGATTTTCAGAAATTTGACAGAATATTAAATTAAAGAATTGTCAAATAAGAACTTTCTGTTGATAAAAATAATTAAATTGGTCAGGTTAACAAACTTGACCAATTTAATTATTGAAGTTGTGAAAGTGATTTATTAACTAATAAATCACATTCATATATTTTATTTAATATTGATATTGTATTTTTAGGGGTAAAGGAGGCCCAGACAATAAAGAATATGAAGTAACTTTAAACTTTTTTAAAGAAGTAAAACCAGAGGTTAGTGTTAATCTGAATTTTTTTACATATTTACTAGTAAATAAAGTTTAAACAGGTTATTTAAATACAAATTTTTCTAGATTTTATGTACAGTACAGTCAAATTTTGATATGTTCTCATAAAAACACTACCCTTGTGAAGTGCTAAAGAACATTTGGAAACAAATCTTCACTATAAATATTAAACATCATTCTTCAATATTGCCAAGTGATGTGAATTTTAAATATGTGGACCATTAATTCTTTTCATATAAGTTTGAAATCTATATAAATAAAAATGTAAATGTTTGTTCAAAATCTTAAATCTCCGAAAGTTCTTCACTGATTGCTTTGAAATTTTGAAACAACGTTGTATTTGAATACATGCATGTTTTTATATTATATAGATGTTGAAATTCCCACCATGGAAAAGAGGGACAAAATTAAGGCTTATTGTGAAGAACTCAGCTTGTATTATACTATTTTAGATGTGGTTAATTGTGTTTTAATAAAGTACATCAAGAGAATGTACACTAAAAAGGGATTTTTCGAAATTCCCTCCACAGGGAGTGTTATACATTTATAATAGATATGTTTTGAGCAACAGCAACACGTTGCTGGATACAGCTAGTATACAATAATGAAAAAATAATGCTTATAATACACAAAGAAAAAACTTAATTGCTATAGCATATTACTACATTTCACTGGAGATTTGTACTCTCAACAGAAACATATTCTGTTCTGAAAGAAAAAGAACAATTTTATTTTTATTATAACAAAGCTGAATTTATGTAAATAAAACAGTTTCATAGAAAATTTTGAGTTAAATCATATTTTACAGTAAGACCGTTGTTTGTCAAAAGAAAAGATTATATAAATGAGCAAATAAAACAGTATGTTACAGAATAATACCATATGGTAATTAAATTTAAAAAATTAAAAACTAATTTTTAAAGACAGTGTCTGTTGAAGTAAGAATCGCCATTTATTTTATTTCAATGTTTCAGAATACACTTTTGACATGACTGACCTTTATTTTTTGGCTACTTGACTGTCAAAATCAGGGCTGTGGAGTCATGCAAAAATGTACCGACTCCGACTTTTCCTTGCCATCCGACTCTGACCAGAGGCGAACATGTTACTGAAAGAGACCTGGAAATTCTGATGTCATCATGTAACCTCAGAATAAAAGATTTAATAAATAGAGTTGCAGTAAAGATAAAACATAGAAACTTTTTATTCCAAAGTTAAAAGACTCTTCTAAGTAATATGTAAATATGTATTCGATAATTTTTACTTTTTCAGCTGTTATATATAACAGAGGGAAAGTGTAGCGCTCGATCAAAAAATGGTCCCTACCAATTTTTACATTTTTGGACTCAGGACATCTTGAAATTTTGAGATATTCAAAAGATTCGAGGTTTTTTTTTATATGTATGGATGTTAGACTGTGTGTGTGAGGCATGATTTTGTTCACCCTGTTGGAAGCCTAATAATTTCTGTGGTCAGAGTATTCAGAATCGGAGTCAGATGGTTTAACACAGGAGTTAGTTATTAAGCGTCAAAGTAGTTGAACTAAATCATGTCCCCATATACATTCTAACGTCTTAACAGGTTTTACTGTACTATTATAAAATGACAAAAAAAGCTTACTTTGAGGGTAGAGACAATTTTTATTTCTTTTTTTAATTTTGAATGCTAATAACCAGTAAAATAGTCGTTAAGAGATATGACCCACATGACCGCTTTTATGTTTTCACCCTGTCGACCTTTAATTAAGACCCAAAATTTAATAGTATTACAGTAATGTACTGTAGCTTGTGTATGGAAGCTACAGTGCCACATTTTGTTTCTTAAACTTTACTCATTCTGAGATTTTTTTAATATCTCAGAACAGAAAATAAAGAAATTAAACAAATTAGATGCCAGCTTGCGCATGCGAATTTTCTCTCTTTTATTGAATTTTTTAGGGTTTCGGGAGGTTTCCAAACGTGCAGATTTGCAAAAAAAAACTTGGAGGGTCAAATTTGACATGATTCCAATACTTTTCCGTTTTATATACATTACAAGTTGGGAAGTAAAAAGGAGTCGGAGTCAGCGAATTTTTTGACGACTCCAACTCCAACACCAAAACTCCATGACTGACTCCACAGCCCTGGTCAAAATTAAAAACTCCCTTTAAAAACAATGAAAGCATGGTGTAATTAAAAACAAATGTTTAAAATTTGAACAGGTGATACTTCAGACGTCTTGCATTTTCCATCCTGACTACTCAGGGACTGTAGCTTATAGCCACTAAAAGCAAGTGTTGATATATATAGATTTTCAGCTGCCCCTGGTGGCAAATCTTTGTAGAATAATGTCGGATGGTAATTAAATTTAAAAAATTAAATGTATTTACAGTACAGTAGACCCCCCTATAAGGCTTAGATACGTTCCACTTTATAAGAATTTTACGTTGTAGGAATCCTTAAATACATGAGCCAGTCACAGTCCGACACGTGTGAAGTTTACGGACTAATGCTGTTTGAAAGGTTTTCTTCTATAAAATTAACCGATTCTAGACTAATTCCACTCAACATTTCCAAAACACGTATAATTTTTTGGGAATAATCTGTATAAACTATGCTATAAACAAAAAATTGTAGGATTACTTACCGAGTATGCACCGTTCAATGTCGCCATTGCTTAAGCTTGTTTTCGTCATGGAGCAGCACACCAAATGGCGTCCGCGTTTTCTGATAAATTATTTTTCTGCGAAAAATTCATTGATTTTTGGAGACATCATTAATAGAAATAATTTTTATGGCCGTTGAATAAGAAATGTTTCTTTCACAAGAAATGTATAAAATTAGTGCTGTATTAGACTTACGGTACCTAATTTACATACTGTGCAGACGATAGTAAACTTAACTTACTTGCCTAAACTCTCCATAGCGTGGCGCTGGACGGTGGAAAGTAGTTCGGCTGCTCATCCACTATTGGTCCAGATTTGACCAATCTTGTCACGACATGAGTCGGCAACGACGTTTTACGAGTTCCTTTATACGAATACTGCCGCAATTTTTTCGCTATGTTATAGGAATTTCCGTTATAGGAACCCACATAATAGGGGGGTCGACTGTATGTGTTTTGCATTTTACAATGTTCATAAAAATAACAATATGATTTAACTAAGTCAATTATATAACAAGTAAAAATTGTAAAAATATCGGTTTCTAAAAAGGCAGGTTTTTACTATCCTCTTATTTTTAAAAATTTGCCAATTTTTTTTTTATTTGAACAATATTTTATTAATAAAAATGAAGCCTAACTTGTCTACTAACTAGCAAAGGTAAACAACTAGCTGTTTATATATCTTTGTTAAAGCTTATGATGAGCATATTGAAGTTATTTTAAAAAATCTGTGTACTTATCATATTTTGACAAGTATGATGATCATTAGATTTAGATGTGAATATAAGTTAATTCAAATACTTCAAATTATTAATGTCTTTATTTATCTATACTTCATCAATTTTAGGATTCAAAACATGTTGTTAGAGATCGGGGAGTTGAATTTGTTTTAATTAAAACAGAGGAAGGTCCTTATTGGAGCAGATTACTTCAAGATGCCAAAAAGGTAATGACTATTTAAATAGTATGCTTAAATATTTATTTTTAATGTTATTTTTGGAATTATGCAATAAAAATATTGTGGAAATTAAATGCTAGGATATTTCGCTGCTTATTTCTTCCTATTTATTCTTCTGAATAATAGGAGTGAGTATTCATGGTGCAGCAAAATGAATGATATTTTATCAACCAGGAGGAAAACATTTAATCCTTGTGGTCAAGCAAATAACAACAAAATTTACCGTAATTATTTTCGTATTCAATGAATTAATGATAAATATATTTTTAGCATCATTGGTTGAAAGTTGATTTTAACAAATGGAGAGATGAAGATGATTCCGATGATGATGTTGGTAGTGGCACAGATTTTGAAGAGGTAATATTTTAAAAGCTTATTAAAACTAATTTTATGCTAATTGATATATTTGAAAGCTTTATGAATTCCAAATTATTTACTGATTTTAAAATTTATAAAAAAAGAAACCTAATCAGAAATAATTTGTAAACATTGGTTTTAAAGTATTCCCTAATTTATGAATGTTTACTTTAGTTTAAATTATTTTGCAATAATTTTCATAAAATATTTAACAGAAATATAAAAATTTATTTTTATTGATCAAAGATTAACTACTTAAAGATTTTCTTTTGTCTGTAAAAAAGTTCATAATTTCTGGCCTTTGAAATCTATTAGTAGTAGCAAATAAAGTGTGTATTCATGTGCATAATAAATTATGTAAAACAGTTTTAATGGATTTTAATGGGATATAAAACTTACATTATGAAAATTCTAATAGATCTGATATAAAATGATTTGTAAAGTGTTATGATTTTATTAGACAAATTTTTACTTGTTTTAGGAACATTGTTAAAGGTTTACGTAAGCATTTTTAAACTACTAAATGATTAGAATATTACATATCTAAAAGCACTAAAATTCTTTCTGGTTTGGATCAGTTTTCAGAGATACATAACTTACTAACTTATTATTTATTATGAAATTGAAAGATTTATAATTGTGTAATCTTTAACTGATGTTTATGTATTTTCATATGGTTGGGTTTTAAATGTTTTTAAAATATTAATTTGAGAGTAAGAAAATAAATTAAAATTCTTTTCAAGCTGAAATTTAAAAATAATGTTCACGTGATTCAAAATGCCATTTGGGTAAACTTTAATTTCAGTTACATCCCCAATTGAAAAAGTTAATTTCTTATCCACCAAGATTTTTAAGTTAATATTTTTAATGATTGTAAGAAAATGCTTCAGAATTTAGTTGTATAAATGTATTTTCAATTAAATATTGTAAAGTTAAATCCTATTTACTAAATCAAGACTTTAAATTGTGCAATGTGGAGTGTGTCAATAATTATATTTAGGTAAAATAGCTCATTTGTTAAGAATCATGAAGAATTGATTTCTAATTTCTAAAATTTTGACAATAAAAAATAACATCATTTTGTGAGATATTACATTCTTCAGATTCTAAATTGATAATTTTATTAATTTTTTAAGTAAAACATTTATGTAATATATAATAAATACTTTGAAAATTTAAATAAATTTTTGTTTGGGATATGGGTAATGTTTGACAGATAGTGTGACATTTTTATAATAAATACTTTGAAAACATAAAACATGCACATCATGACATGATATAAAATTAATTAAAAGATGACATAAAATTAAAATTAAACACCATTTAAATTTCTTTGTGTTGAAACCATGCCCTTTTTTAGATTGTTTTTAAAAATACCATGAAGTGTTGATATTACACTGGACTTTTTTCTTATCCACTTTATTCTCCTGTGTGCTTTAGTCTTTAAATCAGTTGTGCCAATATGTATTTTGGGCTGATGCCCCTCGTTTTTGTTATTACATTCTGATTTTCCAAATAAAATTTAAAATAGCTAAAAGTGACATATCAATTTTACAATAAATATACTATTACACATAATGTACATGGAGAAATTAAAGGAAGTTTGTTGAAAATACTTCACTATGAAAAAGTTGGCATTTTTGTCTCAAATAATTTTCTTGTTTTATGCTATATACATTGAAGAATCAAAAATTAATATTATTAACTACTTTTGTATAAACTTATTTAGATAGACTTTTTTTTCAAATTAAAAAATGAACTAACATAGCTTGTTTTAAACACAATATATCCTCAAAGGTAAAGATTTGTTGTTTGTATACAACATATCTTATCATTTTGAGGAAAATTAATTAATCCAAGTTTAATCCCAATAATTTTATTATGAATTATTGATTCATGGCTTGGGTACATTTAAACAATTTTAAGAATTTATTTATTTAAAAGCATTACAAAACTAAAGTATTTTATTTTAGTAAAAATATCAAGATGTAATTTAAAATCAATGTAAATTTTCAACAAAAAACTCAGTTATCTTTATCATGTCGCTTTGGTATTATTATTGTTACTTGTGTACTGGAGGGTGAACATTGTCAACATTCTTTAATTTCCTGCTTGGTAGGCTGACCGTCATCACGTGAAGATGTGTGTGAGCAGTCAACAGGGCAGCTGCTTTTGACGAAGACATAATAAGCTGTCATCTAACCAACTAAAAGATATGCTCGATCTAAGAGTTATCAATTCAAACAACGACCAATGCCGCATCCAATCTCCACCGCTTTATCTGCTGCAATTTTACTTTATTTTCCAGTTAACAATGGAAAGAGTTTTTTGAAAAAAGTAATTTTTACAACGCCAAATTATTGTTTTTATCCGTGTAAATATTATTTTTAATTTTCTGTTCGAAAATAATTTGTATAAGTTTTTACCTCGTTGAGATTTCCTGCGCTTTGTTGGTACGATCGACGTATTTAATTATTTAGTCAGCATTTTTCTATAAGAATATAAACTTAATTATTCAAATTTTTACTGAGTTTTATTGATATTAACGATGTTTATTATTTAAAAAATTGATTAACGTGTACTTAATATTACGAACATTGGAAAGCAATAAGGTGGAAGATGTAAATATCCGGTCGAGTGATCGTGACGAGAATCAATCAAAGGTGATCGATCAAGCAACCGTTTCTATGAGATCGTATTGGAACATGGCATGGAAAAAGAGCAGGAGAAAGTTGTGCAGACGATAATACAGACATTTAACAAGTTGTCTTAAATTTCTGTACATTCTCTGGATAACTCGGTTTATGTGTCGCCTTGTTCGTTTTTTATCGCCCATTTACTTTTTATTTGTTCTTGTAGGAAGTTGATATCGAATTACATGTTAGAGAAAGGAAATTAAAACTTTGTTTATTTAGTAATTTAATAATTTAATGTTTTAAATTTTTTAAATAAATTTTTTGGTCGGTTTTAAATTTAAAATTATTAAACGGATAATTTCTATAATTAATGTTTTAAATTCTGTAAAGTATTAAGCTTTCTCATCTGTAATTGAGACACGATATTCTTGCATTTTTTCTTTTAAATAATGAGTTGTATATCTTTGCAAAATTTACTTTTATTTTCTTTATAAAAGACTGAAGTACTATATTTTTATGTAA
>NW_019384385.1:42988-96015 GCF_000671375.1 Centruroides sculpturatus | reverse complement strand
TATCATTTGTTTTGCTTTCTAAACTACGTCTTAACTTTAATATTTTAAATTTTCTTCTTTTATATCTAAAATTTTGTTTTTCCCGTTATTCTCTATGAGCACTGACTTCAAAGTCTGGTATCGCCGATTCGATACTTATATAATTTGCTTTCTTGACAATTGAACTTAACAAATTTATTTTTCTTTCTTATATCTTTTTTTACTTTTGCAGGGGCTATTTCCGGGGCCTCACATGAATGAAAAACAATTTATGTCATTGAATAGCAATGCAAGAAACAGCAAAAAAAGCGAGAATTGTCATAATCTGAAGTCATCACAGTTGCTCTCTTGCTAACACGTCTCACTGGAAATTTCACTTTCTTGCATCTATGTGGTGATGAAACATTTTTAAACATTGTCCTGGCTGTACTTTCCTTTTAGTGTACCATGCCACATGTTTTACTGCATACCACCATATTTTGTGTACTTTTTCAATTACTAAATAATTACAACAGTCAAACAATTTGTAATTTTTAATAATAATTTTGTCATCCATAAGAAATGTTTTTTATGATAAAAATGAGTAAGTAATTTAAAAAGTAAAATGAAATCTTAGAGCTGTCTATCTTTGTCAGACAAAATTATACTCAATCCAGTTTTTTTCCACTTAATGCATGCAGAACATAATCATTATGATCATGATACACTAAGATTTGTTGAAGTTCACGAATTATTATTTGATTTTTAACAATTTCTTCCTGAAATTTCTTTTTGTCCACAACTTTAGGGCACCCTACCCTATACATTTTGTATCCTTTAGTTCAAAATTTTCCAAACAAAACTTTCAAAACCACATTTGACATCTACGACATTTAGGAGCATCTTCCCCGTACACTAAATGTATTTTTTACTATTTATATAGCATTGTATCCTTTATGAAACTTAAAAAGTATACATAATATGTCTGATATGCATTTTATCAGACATTCCAGTTTCATTTTACATGAACAAAATGTGAAGTAAAGTTTTAAAATTATCTTCTAAACAAAGGCACAATATCACATTAGCAATAATGTATTAAATTTCACAATTATTGTGATTAAACTACATAATTATTGGAAATCATCCTCAGCAGGAAAATAGCAAATTCACCAATACCTTATTTGCCAAGAAAAACATATCTATGTTAAATAAAGACATTAATTAAAGGCACATTAATTAAAATTTCTGCCTCAGATATAAAGGGATTGCTGCAATTAATTTTGTGCATTAATCAAATCCTGCATACCTGTATATTGAAACTGTTCTATGAACGCAAAATGCTTTCAAATTTCACATTTCGTTTAATTTATTTTATTCAGTTTCATGGATGTTATATTTATTACAGATTTGTTTGTTGGAGATAGCTGAACTAAAATGGTTAAACTTTAATAAACACATTTCTGTTTTAATAGATTTAAATGTGCTCTAAATAAATTTTATTAACATAAGAAAATGGAAAGTATTAAAAACTTGCTTTGAAATAATTTATTTGGTATATATTTTAATTTATATTCCAAAATTTAATCTTAGTGTATGAACATTAATCCCTCTTAAAAATGAAAATATATATTATGAAAGAAAAGTTGCACCAGTATTTTTTGATTTCTTAAAAATATTATTTTGTTTTTTTAAAATTGATTTTAAGTATTTGTTTACATCTGCTTATTATTATTATATTGAAATAATTTCAGATGATGAGACAGATGGGAGGGTTAGGTGGTGGAGGAACAGATTTGGGAGATTTGGTAAGTAAAAACACACAATTTTTCTTAATTAAAATTTAAAAAATAATTTTGTTTATACAATTTTTATATTTTAAAGGATGGTGAACCAGACAGTGATGATGATGGTAAGATGAACATTTAAAATTTTTTGGAATATGTGCAATTTAATAGAAATAATTTTAATTTTATTATATTAAAATACATGAGACCAATTCAATAATTTTACCATTTTTGCAGTTCATATCATTACGATATAGCTTGTATTAATCAATTTTTAAATCCTTTATTGAAAAATTTTTTGTTCACATTTATAAAGGTTTTTATATTCTTGTAATAATGTTTTTTAATTATAAAAATAAATTCTAAAATTTTTAACATTTCAAAATTTAGCAATTTTTCGTGAAAAGTAGTGCTTTTTTTTCTTTAAAAAATATTTGATCAAATACAAGTTAATCTGTATTATAACAAATTTGATTCATGCCATGTTAAATGTGTATGATTATTATAACATCAACCACTATATTACATTGTTGGTTTAATTTGACCTTGTATCATTTGGTGAAAGATGATTAATTGATATGTTGTATATTTACTGTAATATAGAGTTGATGAAAAAGTTTTACTTTTTTTTTTTTTACATAAGATGTTGCTAGTAGTGATTAATGGCAATTTATAGTCAATTGTTTTTGTTAGTTTTGCTATGATGTTATGTAACAGATATTACAAAGAAAAGTTTTGTTATTACACTCAAGGTTTTTGAGTTAAAAATGGAGGATCTTAAGTTGCGTTTTAGTCATCTTATATTTTTCTACTTCAGTAAAAAGAAAAACTTTACAACTATACAAAAAAAAAAAAGCCCTTTACTGCTTATGGGGAAGCTACTATTAGTGTCATGTATGTCAAGAGTGGAGAAACAAAATGAAGAATTTATTATAATGTAAATGCACATTTAGCAAAATTCCTGCTTTAACAGTGTTTGGAACAATAAATAAGTAATAGTAGATATTATCAGCAGAAGCAAATACAAAGTAGAAAATTGAAATTGTTCATCTGTTAATAATTTCAAAATGTAGAATTTCATTAAGAAATAGTATATTGGTGAATGTGTGTTAGTTTTCAGTTTTACATTAAAAATTGCAAATCACATGTGAAATTAAAATGTGAGTGTAAAAAATATGGTAGATTTTAAATGATTATCTGTTAATAGATCACAGAATTTAAGCTTTTAATAATTTGGATGCAATTACTGTAAGCATAAAATTTTACTAATAATATACTTAATTTATATTATACTAAGATATTTGAAGATATTAAATACAGGGTAATTTTGCAATTATTTCTAAAATAGTTGTACCCAGCAAAAATATTTGCTGTTAAATTACAAATAAATAAGAAAAAGGAGCAAATAAATTTATTTACATAAAATTTATTAATATAAAACTTATAAAATTTTTCAGTATAAAACATTTTCTTGTGTATACTGAAAATATACAAGAGTTAACAGGATATGTAGCTGCAAGGGGATTTCTTACATCAATCTGTGTATATGGATATTATGGAGATGAAAACTTAAATATTTTAGTTAGATATTTTTTAATTTTATGATTAAAATATAAATCTTTTAGATAGTTTTCAGATCTTATAGCCATCCTAAAACAATTGCTCCCTATATTAGGTCAGGGTGATTATATTCTTTTATCCAATGGAAAGAATTTTTATTCAGTTTGTTGATCAGAGAAAAATAATCAAATAAAACGTTGTCTTATTAATGATAAATTAATGAAAACTACTAAGCGTTTTAAAAATTTATCTTATAGCCATCCTAAAACAATTGCTCCCTATATTAGGTCAGGGTGATTATATTCTTTTATCCAATGGAAAGAATTTTTATTCAGTTTGTTGATCAGAGAAAAATAATCAAATAAAACGTTGTCTTATTAATGATAAATTAATGAAAACTACTAAGCGTTTTAAAAATTTATATTATATGCATGTAAACAAAACTTATAATATTTTTCTACTTTTGTCTCTGTAAAGATGTATTTTAGAAATTGGATAAGCATTTTAAAAGAAAAGTAATTAGTATATCCATTGGCACCTTTAAATATATATATGACTGTAGAATTAATTTATAGGATATATGGAAAACTTTTAATACATTAGCTGGTAAATCAGTTTTAATTTTGGAAAGATAGCCCAGATAGAGGGCTGGGAACACTTGAGAAAAGACAATGCTAAGTTTGGGGTCAAAGTTCAAAGAAGGGTTACGAAGTTGGAGGGAGATGTTAAGTTTTGGCACAAAGTCGGAGAAGGTTATGAAGTGCTGTGACAATGTTGTATGTATACTTAGCGAAAGTTGTAAGTGAATAAAATATTTTGTTGTTCCATTGTCTTGGTTAGTAGAAAAAACTTTCCACTTATGTAATTAATGTGCAGAGCTTACAAATTTTTAGATGATATATTTTATACATAATGTTGTTATAATCATGGCCATTAGCATGATTCATTGTTAACAAAATTGTTTGGATTGTTTTCAGCTTTCACATTTCTAGATATTTTAAATAAGTTTTTAACTGATATTACATTTGAGGTCCATCTATACAAAAATATATTTTGTGCATAGAATAAGTTTCAAATGAATAGTGCATAGTCATTTGGAATAATAATAAAATTGAGAAGTTCCAGAATGTAACATTGGATGCAAGCCAAAATTACAAGTTAGATTGTATAATTTGTTATAAAAGTTAAGTTACATGCTATATCTAAATGCATTCAGAAAATAATACTCTATCAAATTTAGATTTGATATCATATCACTCTTGATTTGTATGGGAAAAAAATGTCAAATCTAAAAATGAAATATCTCTAGGGTATTAACAAGTAATATTATAAACTTTATATCCAATTTTGAGCAATTTTTCAAGGCAAACAAACCAAATAAAAATGAATACTAGACATTTATTTTAACTTTTTCCAAATATTCCATTTTCAACAATTCCAAATGCATTTTGCTAGTTTTAACAGGCCTCATCAGTGGATACATTCATTCACCAACTGTTGTTCCTTTATACTGGTATGACTAGATGCATGCTGGGACAAAATAGTCCAGTATAAAGGAACAACAATTGGTGAATGAATGTATCCACTGATGAGGCCTGTTAAAACTAGCAAAATGCATTTGGAATTGTTGAATATGGAATATTTGGAAAAAGTTAAAATAAAAGTCTAGTACTCATTTGTTATTTGGTTTGTTTGCCTTGAAAAATTGCTCAAAATTGGATATAAAGTGTATAATATTACTTGTTAATACTATAGAGATATTTTATTTTTAGATTTAACATTTTTAAAGAAGTATAATACCTCATTGCTTTTAATTTGAATTTATATTTACAATGTTAGTTTTATTTAAGACTTTCTGGAGTTTGAAGAAGTGCTTGCAAATGCCTCTGCAGACAGGAGTTTCTAGGTATTTTCAAAAAAATATTAAATAACCAATAATAGTTGTCATGATATTTTGGGATTTGTTACTTTATACGTAAGTTAATGTGAAACAATTAAAACAGTAATTGTTAAAGAAAAAAATGTTTAGAAAATTAGCATAAAATGTCTTTTTAATATAAAAAAAAAGTCATGTGTTGGATCACACCAACTAGGATAAAGTTTCAAACATTTTAGTTGGCATTTACTTTGGGACTGCCATAAGCTTTTAGATATTAAAGCATAATTTGCTTTTGTGTGGAGGAATTCAACGCATTTTACATGGAGAATAACAGACTTCCCAATAGTCTGTAAATTTACTTTGTGTAGACTACATATGAGTCTAAAGCCATTCGGATGATAAAATAACATGTAAAACTGTAAATCTATAACAACCTTTGTTTTTTAAAGGAAAATTGGCTTGACAAACAAGATCATCTGTAAACTAGATAGTGTTAACAATAGAATGCCTTGAAATTAATCATAATTGTTTGAAAATTTTAATTATATTTTATCCCATTTAAAGTGAAAATTATGTTCAAAAGATTGTTTTATATGAGAATCAAGTTGTAATTATTGATCACTAATGAATAAAAAAAGTATGCAGTGGGTTGTATTTAACACACACATTTTAATCTCACCATGAGTAACATCCATTGCCAAATGTCTGGTAGCACTATTCTGTCAGCATAGCTGTTTTTCACGGATAAATAGCATAGACTTCTCTAAAGCAGTTAGAATGGCATCTGTTGACAGGAATCAATCACCTACAAGAAATTCTTTGAACATCACTTAGAGCCTGCACTTGTGCAATAGGGTTGGAAGATTCCTTGAGTCCCTATGAGTTTGATTTTTTTCCAGACACTAAAGTAGTTTTTACATTTTCCATTTGACATATGCTATTCTAGTTATAATAGTGGTCCATACACTCCATTTGTGGAAGTGGTCTGCCAACAGAGTATGGTGCCTGTCAGACATTTGACAATGGGTACTACACATGGCCAGAGACAATGTGAAGTGTTATTACATCAATTTGCTATAATTACTATTTAAAAACAAATTTTGTTTAACTCAATATGTTGTTTAAAAACAACTACAAATGGATCCTAAGAATTTGTGATAATTTTGATTTCATTTGAAATAACTTGATAGATCCGCTGATATTTTTAATCCAATCCAACATGCATTTGAGAATGAAATAATCTAAGAGAATTGAAGAAAAATATAAACATAAGTAAAGTAAAATTATAATGAAGAGTTTATTTTATCATTTTAGTTTCAAAATTGTTTACTACAGATTAAATGTTGCTGAGAAACAAAACAACAGAAATACAAAGCATTTATTCATTCATATGGGGACATAACAGTATGTGCTGTACATGCAAGGAATGTTGTTCAATGTATTTCACATCATTTAGATGTAAAATCTGAAGATGATTCTTCTCATATGCAATACAGAACTGTCCTTTGTCTGCCAATGTTGCAACATTATCATAATAAACTATATAGTAGTAGCCTGGGACGCCCCCTAGTTGGCGTTCTTTACAAATTTCCATGAGGCACAGTTCCTTTGCCTTTTTTGTTCCTATCAATATGCTCTACTTCGTTAAAGTCCCAGTGGTAAGATTTACCCTCCAAATGAAGGGGTAGCGACCCCCCAAAACTGTAGCCCCCTGTGCAGACAATAAAGTCAAAGAAACCATACCCCTACACATGACCCTTCACGAGATGTAAGCCCTGAAAATTTGTCTGTCATTTCTGGTCACGTGACACTATGGTCAAAAGGACCTACCGCGCAAAAAAATTAACGCGCACTCACACACACTCTGGGGGTCGCCGACCCACTCATTTGCAGGGTAAATTGTGGAAAACAGGCAGTCATGTGTCCCATAGAATAATTTTTAGAGGGCTATATCTCAGGAAGGGTCACGCATAGGGTATGGTTCATTATTGTTCACACAGAGGAAGGGATCACCACTCCTTCATTCAGAGGGTAAATCTTACTGTCCCAATCGCATCATACGGATCTATATTTCTACCTATTAAGCATTCTATAAATACTTTAAAATAGTTTAATTTGTTTATTTACCTTCGCTTGTAAACCTCAATTTTAAATGTATCTGCCATTTTTTCAACAAATTTCCCGTGAGTCAATGTGTGACATTCACTGAGTCACGGGATGTTGTAAACATGTGGCGCAAGGTTAATCAAGGCATATAATAATTATACCATTCCGTGGTATAAATAATAAATTCATATCAATAATAAATTCCTATTACAAATAAAAATAATTTATNTAAGAACAATTAAAAAATAATACAATAAATATAATGTGCTTTCAAGCACTTTGATAATTTACATCACCTAGACATTTCAAAACAATGTTAATTTTACAAATAACAACAACAATGTGAAATGGAATGGCTTTTTTTCACATCAGTGTTAACTTTGCATTGAATGTAATAAGCTATGCCTTATTCAATAGTTGTTGTTGAGTTAATTTCACAAAATATATCCCACTTTATATCCTAGAAGCTACTATATTTCAAATAAGTCAATAAATTTATTCCAAAAGTTTTTCATAAATGTGAAATATTTCAAACTAGTCTGTTTATGGAAAGAATCAACTTGAGAGCAATGTCATGCATAATGATGCTTCAGTTAAACCAGTCAGCACATTTTATAATTCTGTCAGCACTTTTTGCTTAATGTGTCAGGCAATATATGAGTTTAAACAGAAAAATTAGACTGAATGATAGTGAAAATATGAAACTTAACAGAATGCCACTTCAAATGGAAACTGATAAAAGGTTTGCTGATAAAAATTGTCATTGATGATCAAAACTTGTTTTATCCAAGTTCTGAACATCAATGATCGTGTAATGCATGTTTTTTTGTTTACAAGTAATGACTTTTTTTCAGTGAACTGAAGATTGGTATATTTTTACTGGTTTTCATGGTTCAGGGTACTAATGAGATGATACAATAGCTCTTTGTTGTTTTTTATGATTTAAATCTGATTCTAGAGATTTTTCAATAATTTTGTACATAAGTCTTAATGCAAATATTAGAGACTGGGAAATCTCTAAGCAATGCTCAATGTATAATCTAAGATTTAAATTATTTTGTTAGAACTGAACATTTTCGTTAATTTTCCAATAATGCTTGAGATTGTATTTTGTTCCTTTTAAATACAGTAGAGCATCGGTTATCTGAAAGAATTCCAGTTGGCAAATTTAAATTTTCACTAGCGCTGTGGCGCTGCAATCTTTGGCTATATCTTGGGCTACTCCATTTTTTTTTAGCTGGCAGCACTGGCACTTTTGTGTTGTGTTTTTCTGAGGACTGTGTGTGGTGCTGAATTGAATGTTTTTGATACTAGATCAACTTCTAAAGTATGTTTTTTTTTTTTTGTTTTTATATTTTTCAATATATTTATTTTGTTTGTACAAAATAAAGAAATAATTTTTAACAATACAATAGCTGTGATTATTATTTTGAAAAGTTTATGCTAGGCTTAACATTGACGAAAATTCAACACGAAGTGACACGCAACGTAGAAAAATTTCAACATGGGATAGGTTAATATATTTTTTCATACATAGTCGGTTATTCGAAAAATAAGTTATCCGAACAACCTGTCCCCAATTGATTCGGATAAACGACGCTCTACTGTACATTGAACGGTTTTGTACTTGTTTTTCTAAGAAAAACACCTGCGGCCATATTTTTGTCTTTTCAGAGATATTAACATGAGATTAAGCTTGTCTTCTGGGGACAATGGCAATTATGGTCACTTGAAACAAACTTGTCTGTAGTGTTGATTATACTTGTATGGTTATCTGTATACACAACAGAACACAGAATTACTTATATCAAAAGTACAAAGTACCAAATTATAGAGCATGTGGTTTTGACACAATGTTTTTTTTTTTTTTTACCTAGTTTGTTGTAAAACTGAGTGAGAGGGCACAAGTTGTCAAGAAATCTTTCAAACTTCCTGTTTTGAGTGTGAGCATAGTTGAATGTGACAGTAGTAGTCTGTGTTTGAAAGCAGAAAATGTAATTCCCAACACATCTTTAAAAAATGTCACTTTATAAAAGGACTGGCAACTACTGTGTGGCGGTAGGGTGCAGTATGTGCAATGGAATTACAAAAATGTGTAATATTAATAGCAGCAAGTGATAAGTCTGTAATGATATGACTCTCACAAAGCGAAACCATGCATGAATGAGAAATAGAATCTCTCTTCTCTCTCACAGGATAGAAAATCTCACCCTTGCAAGTCATCTGATATTGGCTTATTGTGATTGACATTCTTGCTTTAAACTGCACATATGTGAAGAAAGCATATTTAATAGATATATATCAAATATGTGCTTTCTTCAATTTATATGGGCAAGAAGGCAATGATTAATGTTTCCATACAGAGAAATTAATTCAATCAGTGATTAAAAAATCATCAAAATAGAAATTATAAAGTTTATCATTGCTCCATTTTTTTCCTACTCTTTTGAATGTAAGAACGCCGATTGAGGGGGAAAATCTTTTATTTCCCTACCGTCGGGATGGTCTAAGGTCTACGCGTATGTGGGTGGCGGTTTTTAAAGGCAGCAAAGACAAGTATTTTACAAAGGTAAACTGTTTATTCCGGATGATAATGCTTACATAAAGTCTCTTGTTGGCAAGATCCTTAAGTTCAGAACTTTGGGTTGTCTTCGTAAGTTGGTTTCGGTGTCGATCTGGTCCTACGCTGGAGGGGCCCCATGACTGCATCGAGTGAGAAGTTCGAGATATGAAGTGACAGCGCACAAAAGATGAAAGGAAGCACGACAGCTGTCGACAAACGAACACAACAGGTAGTCTAGGTGGAAAAGTCTTAGAGGAAGTCCCGTTGTCCTTGAATTTTGCGTTTTTATAGAGTTTTTGCGATCGGCTTCTTACTAATTGGATAGACCTTACATCACCATTTTCCAATTGGTCATCCACCTGTCTCCAGGTGTAAATGGAGCTTCGTAAAGTTTGCGGGAAAGGTCAGCTGGAGATGGTTTATCCGACACCATCTTTTCGAATCTGATAGTGTTTAATTGTTGATTATGACACCTATGCTTTTGATATTTTTTTTTCTAGTTTCGTTTTGCTTTCTAAACTGCGTCTTAACTTTAATATTTTAAATTTTCTTCTTTTATATCTAAAATTTTGTTTTTCCCGTTATTCTCTATGAGCACTGACTTCAAAGTCTGGTATCGCCGATTCGATACTTATATAATTTGCTTTCTTGACAATTGAACTTAACAAACTTATTTTTCTTTCTTATATCTTTTTTTACTTTTGCAGGGGCTATTTCCGGGGCCTCACATGAATGAAAAACAATTTATGTCATTGAATAGCAATGCAAGAAACAGCAAAAAAAGCGAGAATTGTCATAATCTGAAGTCATCACAGTTGCTCTCTTGCTAACACGTCTCACTGGAAATTTCACTTTCTTGCATCTATGTGGTGATGAAACATTTTTAAACATTGTCCTGGCTGTACTTTCCTTTTAGTGTACCATGCCACATGTTTTACTGCATACCACCATATTTTGTGTACTTTTTCAATTACTAAATAATTACAACAGTCAAACAATTTGTAATTTTTAATAATAATTTTGTCATCCATAAGAAATGTTTTTTATGATAAAAATGAGTAAGTAATTTAAAAAGTAAAATGAAATCTTAGAGCTGTCTATCTTTGTCAGACAAAATTATACTCAATCCAGTTTTTTTTCCACTTAATGCATGCAGAACATAATCATTATGATCATGATACACTAAGATTTGTTGAAGTTCACGAATTATTATTTGATTTTTAACAATTTCTTCCTGAAATTTCTTTTTGTCCACAACTTTAGGGCACCCTACCCTATACATTTTGTATCCTTTAGTTCAAAATTTTCCAAACAAAACTTTCAAAACCACATTTGACATCTACGACATTTAGGAGCATCTTCCCCGTACACTAAATGTATTTTTTACTATTTATATAGCATTGTATCCTTTATGAAACTTAAAAAGTATACATAATATGTCTGATATGCATTTTATCAGACATTCCAGTTTCATTTTACATGAACAAAATGTGAAGTAAAGTTTTAAAATTATCTTCTAAACAAAGGCACAATATCACATTAGCAATAATGTATTAAATTTCACAATTATTGTGATTAAACTACATAATTATTGGAAATCATCCTCAGCAGGAAAATAGCAAATTCACCAATACCTTATTTGCCAAGAAAAACATATCTATGTTAAATAAAGACATTAATTAAAGGCACATTAATTAAAATTTCTGCCTCAGATATAAAGGGATTGCTGCAATTAATTTTGTGCATTAATCAAATCCTGCATACCTGTATATTGAAACTGTTCTATGAACGCAAAATGCTTTCAAATTTCACATTTCGTTTAATTTATTTTATTCAGTTTCATGGATGTTATATTTATTACAGATTTGTTTGTTGGAGATAGCTGAACTAAAATGGTTAAACTTTAATAAACACATTTCTGTTTTAATAGATTTAAATGTGCTCTAAATAAATTTTATTAACATAAGAAAATGGAAAGTATTAAAAACTTGCTTTGAAATAATTTATTTGGTATATATTTTAATTTATATTCCAAAATTTAATCTTAGTGTATGAACATTAATCCCTCTTAAAAATGAAAATATATATTATGAAAGAAAAGTTGCACCAGTATTTTTTGATTTCTTAAAAATATTATTTTGTTTTTTTAAAATTGATTTTAAGTATTTGTTTACATCTGCTTATTATTATTATATTGAAATAATTTCAGATGATGAGACAGATGGGAGGGTTAGGTGGTGGAGGAACAGATTTGGGAGATTTGGTAAGTAAAAACACACAATTTTTCTTAATTAAAATTTAAAAAATAATTTTGTTTATACAATTTTTATATTTTAAAGGATGGTGAACCAGACAGTGATGATGATGGTAAGATGAACATTTAAAATTTTTTGGAATATGTGCAATTTAATAGAAATAATTTTAATTTTATTATATTAAAATACATGAGACCAATTCAATAATTTTACCATTTTTGCAGTTCATATCATTACGATATAGCTTGTATTAATCAATTTTTAAATCCTTTATTGAAAAATTTTTTGTTCACATTTATAAAGGTTTTTATATTCTTGTAATAATGTTTTTTAATTATAAAAATAAATTCTAAAATTTTTAACATTTCAAAATTTAGCAATTTTTCGTGAAAAGTAGTGCTTTTTTTTCTTTAAAAAATATTTGATCAAATACAAGTTAATCTGTATTATAACAAATTTGATTCATGCCATGTTAAATGTGTATGATTATTATAACATCAACCACTATATTACATTGTTGGTTTAATTTGACCTTGTATCATTTGGTGAAAGATGATTAATTGATATGTTGTATATTTACTGTAATATAGAGTTGATGAAAAAGTTTTACTTTTTTTTTTTTTACATAAGATGTTGCTAGTAGTGATTAATGGCAATTTATAGTCAATTGTTTTTGTTAGTTTTGCTATGATGTTATGTAACAGATATTACAAAGAAAAGTTTTGTTATTACACTCAAGGTTTTTGAGTTAAAAATGGAGGATCTTAAGTTGCGTTTTAGTCATCTTATATTTTTCTACTTCAGTAAAAAGAAAAACTTTACAACTATACAAAAAAAAAAAAGCCCTTTACTGCTTATGGGGAAGCTACTATTAGTGTCATGTATGTCAAGAGTGGAGAAACAAAATGAAGAATTTATTATAATGTAAATGCACATTTAGCAAAATTCCTGCTTTAACAGTGTTTGGAACAATAAATAAGTAATAGTAGATATTATCAGCAGAAGCAAATACAAAGTAGAAAATTGAAATTGTTCATCTGTTAATAATTTCAAAATGTAGAATTTCATTAAGAAATAGTATATTGGTGAATGTGTGTTAGTTTTCAGTTTTACATTAAAAATTGCAAATCACATGTGAAATTAAAATGTGAGTGTAAAAAATATGGTAGATTTTAAATGGTTATCTGTTAATAGATCACAGAATTTAAGCTTTTAATAATTTGGATGCAATTACTGTAAGCATAAAATTTTACTAATAATATACTTAATTTATATTATACTAAGATATTTGAAGATATTAAATACAGGGTAATTTTGCAATTATTTCTAAAATAGTTGTACCCAGCAAAAATATTTGCTGTTAAATTACAAATAAATAAGAAAAAGGAGCAAATAAATTTATTTACATAAAATTTATTAATATAAAACTTATAAAATTTTTCAGTATAAAACATTTTCTTGTGTATACTGAAAATATACAAGAGTTAACAGGATATGTAGCTGCAAGGGGATTTCTTACATCAATCTGTGTATATGGATATTATGGAGATGAAAACTTAAATATTTTAGTTAGATATTTTTTAATTTTATGATTAAAATATAAATCTTTTAGATAGTTTTCAGATCTTATAGCCATCCTAAAACAATTGCTCCCTATATTAGGTCAGGGTGATTATATTCTTTTATCCAATGGAAAGAATTTTTATTCAGTTTGTTGATCAGAGAAAAATAATCAAATAAAACGTTGTCTTATTAATGATAAATTAATGAAAACTACTAAGCGTTTTAAAAATTTATATTATATGCATGTAAACAAAACTTATAATATTTTTCTACTTTTGTCTCTGTAAAGATGTATTTTAGAAATTGGATAAGCATTTTAAAAGAAAAGTAATTAGTATATCCATTGGCACCTTTAAATATATATATGACTGTAGAATTAATTTATAGGATATATGGAAAACTTTTAATACATTAGCTGGTAAATCAGTTTTAATTTTGGAAAGATAGCCCAGATAGAGGGCTGGGAACACTTGAGAAAAGACAATGCTAAGTTTGGGGTCAAAGTTCAAAGAAGGGTTACAAAGTTGGAGGGAGATGTTAAGTTTTGGCACAAAGTCGGAGAAGGTTATGAAGTGCTGTGACAATGTTGTATGTATACTTAGCGAAAGTTGTAAGTGAATAAAATATTTTGTTGTTCCATTGTCTTGGTTAGTAGAAAAAACTTTCCACTTATGTAATTAATGTGCAGAGCTTACAAATTTTTAGATGATATATTTTATACATAATGTTGTTATAATCATGGCCATTAGCATGATTCATTGTTAACAAAATTGTTTGGATTGTTTTCAGCTTTCACATTTCTAGATATTTTAAATAAGTTTTTAACTGATATTACATTTGAGGTCCATCTATACAAAAATATATTTTGTGCATAGAATAAGTTTCAAATGAATAGTGCATAGTCATTTGGAATAATAATAAAATTGAGAAGTTCCAGAATGTAACATTGGATGCAAGCCAAAATTACAAGTTAGATTGTATAATTTGTTATAAAAGTTAAGTTACATGCTATATCTAAATGCATTCAGAAAATAATACTCTATCAAATTTAGATTTGATATCATATCACTCTTGATTTGTATGGGAAAAAAATGTCAAATCTAAAAATGAAATATCTCTAGGGTATTAACAAGTAATATTATAAACTTTATATCCAATTTTGAGCAATTTTTCAAGGCAAACAAACCAAATAAAAATGAATACTAGACATTTATTTTAACTTTTTCCAAATATTCCATTTTCAACAATTCCAAATGCATTTTGCTAGTTTTAACAGGCCTCATCAGTGGATACATTCATTCACCAACTGTTGTTCCTTTATACTGGTATGACTAGATGCATGCTGGGACAAAATAGTCCAGTTTACTTGTTAATACTATAGAGATATTTTATTTTTAGATTTAACATTTTTAAAGAAGTATAATACCTCATTGCTTTTAATTTGAATTTATATTTACAATGTTAGTTTTATTTAAGACTTTCTGGAGTTTGAAGAAGTGCTTGCAAATGCCTCTGCAGACAGGAGTTTTTAGGTATTTTCAAAAAAATATTAAATAACCAATAATAGTTGTCATGATATTTTGGGATTTGTTACTTTATACGTAAGTTAATGTGAAACAATTAAAACAGTAATTGTTAAAGAAAAAAATGTTTAGAAAATTAGCATAAAATGTCTTTTTAATATAAAAAAAAAGTCATGTGTTGGATCACACCAACTAGGATAAAGTTTCAAACATTTTAGTTGGCATTTACTTTGGGACTGCCATAAGCTTTTAGATATTAAAGCATAATTTGCTTTTGTGTGGAGGAATTCAACGCATTTTACATGGAGAATAACAGACTTCCCAATAGTCTGTAAATTTACTTTGTGTAGACTACATATGAGTCTAAAGCCATTCGGATGATAAAATAACATGTAAAACTGTAAATCTATAACAACCTTTGTTTTTTAAAGGAAAATTGGCTTGACAAACAAGATCATCTGTAAACTAGATAGTGTTAACAATAGAATGCCTTGAAATTAATCATAATTGTTTGAAAATTTTAATTATATTTTATCCCATTTAAAGTGAAAATTATGTTCAAAAGATTGTTTTATATGAGAATCAAGTTGTAATTATTGATCACTAATGAATAAAAAAAGTATGCAGTGGGTTGTATTTAACACACACATTTTAATCTCACCANTCATCATGGCTTTTGAAATATTTTAAAGAAATGCCCTAATTTAAAATAGTTTTATTTCATCTTAATTGATTAAAGTTTGTTTTTTGAATGTTTCAGATTGTAAATTGTTTAAATACTTTTACATAATTTATCAAATTTTGTTAAGTTGGCAGTTTTCCAAACTTAATTTGAACACTTTCAGAAAAATGTTTAAATGATGTAATGAACATGAAAATGTAGAATATAACATTAATAAACATTAATTCAAAATGATTTTTTTGTTATAAAATTTTCTTACCTGAAGTTTTGTTTGGTTCATTATATTTTCTGTTTTTGCAAAATTAAAAATAATAAATTTTATTATTTTTAATTTTGATGTTTGTAAGTTACATATAAACTTTACATATTTTAATATTTAATGTGTTTAAACTAGTTTAAATAAAATATATCCAAGCATTTTATAGCCCCCAAAAGAAATCTTTAATAATTGATTTGAACTTTAAATATGTAGTACTAGTATGCATTTTTGTTTTAGTTTGCTTCATTACAGGCATAGCTGATATGAAATTAAACTATCTCACAAAAAATTAAGATTAGGATCAAATTTAAAATACCAGATCCATTTTAACAATAACATGAATCAGTTTTTTAAATTATAACATCTGTTTCTTCTAATCTACTTTACCAATCATAAGGAAATTATGAGAACTGTAAAAGCCGTTAACTTTATGTTAATTTTATATTTTGATAAGCAATCAGAATTCCAAATGATGAATTTTCAGAAAATATTATTTGAATTATATTTTTAATATTAAAAAGTTATTCCTTAAACTGCTCTGTGCTAAATAATAATAAGATTTAATTATAATAATTGATATGAATTTTGTTTAAATGGTTTTGACTGCTGAAATATCAATAGAGAAGTTGCGGCTGAAGTTCTCATCTCTAAAACCTGAATGTCAAACATTGAGTGCTGCCATCTTGTAATCCTAGATGTTTGACAATGGTTTTTGGAATGTCATTGGAATCATGCTCAACATTCCAAACATCAATGTCAAACTTGTAGGCTTACAAGATGGCAGCACTCAACATTTGATGTACACATTTTAGAGATGAAAACTTCGGCCACAACCACTCTATAGTTCCTTCTTAGACTTAACAAATATCAAAAATGTTTTTATGAACTTGGTCAGCCCGGTTATATACTGATACTATTAATATTTATTTGACTTAATTTGTTTCTATGAGAAATCAAGTTGTAAAACAAATCATTTAAGGCTACATAACATATGCATAATCTAAATTGATAATGAACTAAAATAACTAATGTAAAAAGTGGGAATATGATGAAAATTTGGAGAAAACAAGATCACTTTCAAACTAAATGTCCATATTGCCTGATCTTGAAAAGTTGTGCTGGAAAGCAAAACATGATTTGTACTAAGTTTTGGCTGTATTAAAATAATTTATTGTTAATTTAAAATCTTTGCTAGGGCGCCTCTAGTGCCCGTTTTTGGCATACCGTTATGCGGGCAGATGGGTACCCATTCAATGGGTTATATATATAGATTTTTTAAGTGACCCACATCCAGAAATTACGTTAGTTCATATCCAGAGAACATGAAGGCCCAGGTGGTCATAAATCAGTGACTAATCACCCAGTAATCAATGAAATGTTGGCACAAAGGTTGCTGTATATTGCATTTCTTTTGAGGAATCACAAGCCAACATATTGGGTGATTGGTCTGGCCAAGGGGTATCCCCAAGACAAGAAATAATTTGATGCTGAAACGTTCTTAAAGTATCCTTGGATTGCTGTGTGGTATGTGCTCAGCTCAGTCTTGTTGAAAATAAACCCTTGCAGGTCAGTGTCCAGGTCTCATAATGCTATAAACATATACTTGATCAACATCTGCACATACCTTTCTGATTCAACTAAGTGTACAGCCATTTTCATTCTCAAAATATAAGCGCTAATTACTCCAAAAGAAGATATTCTGTATCATACAGTAACTCTAACTGAAGAGGTTTCTCATGCAGTTGGCAAGGGTTACTGTTATTTCAGTATCTCATACTTTGTTTATTCACACTGCCTGGTAATTCAAAATATATGTCCTGACATTATCAGTCATCAAATGACATCTGGTTCTGCATTAGGGTTAGAAGTTGCCCACAGAAAGCTTTCCTTGCAACAAAATCTGTCAACAACTCCACCACCATCCAGATTTTGTGCACTTGATAATTAAGTTTGAATGCAAAACCTGACATACTGCCCTCTCTGATAGTTTGTGTCAATGCATGTTTGCATTGATTGTTTGGCTTTGATTGATAGCACTTCTCACGTGCTCCATGTTCTCTGGTGTCTGCACAGATTTTCGTTTCTTCCCAGTTTCTTGTCTAATGCAGAAGTTGTAGTGTGGAACTTTTTTACCAAGTTTGTGATGGTTGGCGATCAGATATCCTTCCATGTCTACCAATATGGAAGTGTTGCCTAAATACTCACTGTATCATGACAGTAGACTTGCCATTTTTTGATATCTCAATAGTGAATGTGCAGTGTGCAGCCAATCATTGTGCCATGCTTACTGATATGAGATCTCTTGATAAACAGGTTTGTGCACATTGTGTACCCACTCCAAGACCATATAAGTATTGAATAAGTCAAAATGGTAGGTGAACACTTGTATACCTTGGCTATTTAGCAAATGGCTTGTATATATAGTATATGTCTCTTATTGTCAAAATTGTTTTCTGTTTTTAATGTATTTAATATATATTAAAGAAGCTCCTGGCAATTTTTAATTCAGTAGAATTTGCTTAACATAAAAATTTGAGTAATTTTTTTAATGCAATTATTTTATAAAACTAATGTATTTTTAATATTGACAAGTTATCGATGATGATTTTAATCAAAATAACCTATAAACTACTATTATACTTGGAATATATATATTTTCAGTTAAACTAAATTGTTTTATGATGTTTCAGATTAAAGAACAAAAAGGGTTCCTTGAAGTTTATTATTAAAAAACAGTTCACAGTTATATATATATTTGCCAATCCTTTGTGAACTAGTCAGTTATAAGACTGCTTTTGTAACTAAAACTGTAATAAACTTTGCTATTATTTGTAAGAAGAATATACAGTTCACAATTTTTTATTTACAGAAGTTTTTTCAAGTCTTCAAAAGTATCATTTGTAAAAAAAAAAAAATTTAAGAACTTAATTGAATATTTGATTTGTGTTATCATCATGGCTTTCGAAATATTTTAAAGAAATGCCCTAATTTAAAATAGTTTTATTTCATCTTAATTGATTAAAGTTTGTTTTTTGAATGTTTCAGATTGTAAATTGTTTAAATACTTTTACATAATTTATCAAATTTTGTTAAGTTGGCAGTTTTCCAAACTTAATTTGAACACTTTCAGAAAAATGTTTAAATGATGTAATGAACATGAAAATGTAGAATATAACATTAATAAACATTAATTCAAAATGATTTTTTTGTTATAAAATTTTCTTACCTGAAGTTTTGTTTGGTTCATTATATTTTCTGTTTTTGCAAAATTAAAAATAATAAATTTTATTATTTTTAATTTTGATGTTTGTAAGTTACATATAAACTTTACATATTTTAATATTTAATGTGTTTAAACTAGTTTAAATAAAATATATCCAAGCATTTTATAGCCCCCAAAAGAAATCTTTAATAATTGATTTGAACTTTAAATATGTAGTACTAGTATGCATTTTTGTTTTAGTTTGCTTCATTACAGGCATAGCTGATATGAAATTAAACTATCTCACAAAAAATTAAGATTAGGATCAAATTTAAAATACCAGATCCATTTTAACAATAACATGAATCAGTTTTTTAAATTATAACATCTGTTTCTTCTAATCTACTTTACCAATCATAAGGAAATTATGAGAACTGTAAAAGCCGTTAACTTTATGTTAATTTTATATTTTGATAAGCAATCAGAATTCCAAATGATGAATTTTCAGAAAATATTATTTGAATTATATTTTTAATATTAAAAAGTTATTCCTTAAACTGCTCTGTGCTAAATAATAATAAGATTTAATTATAATAATTGATATGAATTTTGTTTAAATGGTTTTGACTGCTGAAATATCAATAGAGAAGTTGCGGCTGAAGTTCTCATCTCTAAAACCTGAATGTCAAACATTGAGTGCTGCCATCTTGTAATCCTAGATGTTTGACAATGGTTTTTGGAATGTCATTGGAATCATGCTCAACATTCCAAACATCAATGTCAAACTTGTAGGCTTACAAGATGGCAGCACTCAACATTTGATGTACACATTTTAGAGATGAAAACTTCGGCCACAACCACTCTATAGTTCCTTCTTAGACTTAACAAATATCAAAAATGTTTTTATGAACTTGGTCAGCCCGGTTATATACTGATACTATTAATATTTATTTGACTTAATTTGTTTCTATGAGAAATCAAGTTGTAAAACAAATCATTTAAGGCTACATAACATATGCATAATCTAAATTGATAATGAACTAAAATAACTAATGTAAAAAGTGGGAATATGATGAAAATTTGGAGAAAACAAGATCACTTTCAAACTAAATGTCCATATTGCCTGATCTTGAAAAGTTGTGCTGGAAAGCAAAACATGATTTGTACTAAGTTTTGGCTGTATTAATTTCACACTTAACTAATAGTGCCATAAAGAAAATATTGCATGTTAGTATAATCTGTATGCCTTGTTATTTAAGATTACTATTCTGGTTGATGCACCTTTGCCTTTATTCTGGAAGTATGAAATCTTGCAATAGAACCTTTGTATTAGAAATCCTGTGCTTTGTTGTGTGCATTTCAACTATCTACACAATGAAAAACAGATTTCATAGTTTTCATAATGCTGGCTTTCATTTTCCTATTTAGGAAATCAAATACAGTGGGTGATGGGTTAATGAACATAATCTGTTCCAAGACCATGTTTGCTATCTGAATTGTTTGTTAACTGATTATCAATTTACCATAGATTTTTGTGGGAATTTGATTAATTTGTTCTGGAGATCCCAAAAAATATTATACAAAAATTATATACTTTCTTACTATGTTTATATGTAATAACAAACTAAAAGCAATCTGTTTTTTCATGGATGGAACATTTGTTTTTTATGTGATTTTTGTTACTTCTTTATCTGCTTGAGTCTTTTGATTATATCTTTCTTAGCTAAGATAAATCTACTGTAGACCTATTAGTCATCTGCCTACAATATCAGACATCTGCCCCACTCTACCTTGACTATTATCTCTTGTTAGTTTCTGTAGTGAACACAGTTCTTGATATTCCACTCTTTTTAGACCCCATAATAATAATGGTTTTTTAAATAAAGTTCAGAAAAGCACTTAAAAAAATTCAGAGAACAGAAATTAACTAGTGCAAAAAAAGTTATGTATACAACTGTGAAATTCTCTTTCCATAAACCATGTATAGATACCATTAAAATATAGTTTTACAAATCTTAAATGCAGCATCTCATCATGTGTTTGTTGTCCGAACATAAAAATCTTTCACGGAAGTGTTCATTGTCAGATTTGTTTGCAGTCCAAACTGTTCGTTAACTGATCACCCACTGTATGTGATCTGAAGATGTCAGATCACTTTTATATATACTTCAGGGCCTAGGTAATTTGACTTAGATAAATTTTCCCTTGAAGATTTTCACATCACCTCTATAATCATTCTAATATCAGTTATATCATGAATGGAATATACTGAAAATGAATAGAAGAGAACTAAAGGTATGCTTATGTGTGTTTGGTGGTTTTGAAAAACTTTCAATGGCAGGCAAATATTTCTGCAGTGCATGGGATTTTCACCACCTCTAAAGATTCTCTTGGTGTCTTTATACAAACAAAAAGCTTTTTCAATGCGTTCATAATAGCAGTTTAAAATCATCATCAACTTGTCCCATTACATATCATGTATCTGTTTTCAAACATACAGTATGACCTGCAGGTTAGGTTAGCTGCATGCTTTCTTGTTCTCTCATTAAGCAAATGTCAGTAGCAGGAGATCTCATCCAAAATGCCTCATCTTGCTTTTGCACTTCTTTCAAAATCTGGATCATTCACTACAATTTGATCACTGATTTTGGTTTATTACCAAACTTTCACTAAGGAAATCTGTAGCAAGTTCTTTGGGTTCTTCATTTTCAGAATCACTGTTGCCGATCTGCCAGTTCTTGAAGATGGTTTATTGGTAAGGTTTTCACTAGAAACCTGCAGTAACTCCTCAACATCCTGCTCATCTACACCACCTAGTCCTACTGTATTGATTAGATTGACAGTTTGGTCAGTGAAAGGATGCTCATCTAGTTGAGAATCCTTGGATAACCTTCAGCCATATCTTCTTCCACACTCCATTCATCAGTTGACATTGCCTACAGCATCCATGATATTATATTTTTTCCATAATTGCATCAAACATAGATTTAGGGGAAGTACAGTGCTACGATGAATTGCCACCTTTTGCTGATTGGTTTGTGTTTGCGAATAATCGTATTATACGAATTGATGAAATGTCACAATAAATTGAGCTTTTTTAAAGGCTTTGAGCAGACCACGTTATATAGAATCAGGGTTAATTGAGGAAGTGCTAAACAAGGTCTTACTGTATTATTAGTTTCAAAGGCTGTACTAAATTAGTTTTATAAAAAAAAAAATTCTTTCTTTTGTAAGATCAGATGAATTTTTTTTGCTAATATAACAAAGAGATTGTAATAAGTATTTAACCGTCAAATTTCTTAATATGTTAATTTGGAGGAATTGTAAGTTTATCATTTTATTTCAAAAATCAACTATGCGTGAATGTTAATTCTGTAATTAAAAAAGGACTTAAATTGTAATTGATAGCAAATACTGCAGTTCATTAACTGACCTGTATTATTTGCTTAGTGAAAGGTCACACACAATGCTCAATATTTTGGCAAATTATGATTCCTTTCCTTGTCGTGACTGTGGCCAGGCAAGTGATCTCTACTCCTAAAATCATGTATTATAAGGAAGCCGGACTTGCAAATACTTGGCCCATACTTTCCGAGACTTTTTTAGGGGCTACTATTAGTGCTATCTGGTAATTTCCATCTGAAAAAGTTCTTGTAACCATTGTCAAAATGTAAATATAATTTGAATCAAGTTATCTGATCTCCATTATGTTACTGTTTTTTGTGTGTGTGTGTGTATTGTGATCAAATTTTGTTTTAAAGTCAGTTTATTAGCTACTGAAGCTTGAAAATGATGGAAGAGACTTATTAGCAGTCAAAAACAAAGTACAGTAGAGCATTGATTATCCAAATGTTGATCAACCGAAACATCAATTAACTGAAATCTTCCCAGTCGGCAAATTTAAATTCCCACTAGTGTTGTGGTGCTGCAATCTTTGGCTATGTCTTGGGCTACTCGAATATTATTTTTGTTGGTGTGCATGTTTTAGCTGGCAGCACTGGCACGACCATGAGAGGATACTTAAGGACTTGTCAGGATTTGAACGAATTTCAACATGGGATAGATTAATATATTTTTTTGTACATAATCTGTTATCTGAAAAATCAATTTTCCAAATAACCCCAGTCCCCAATTCATTTGGATAATCAATGCTCTACAGTATTGATTATCTGGTGACCTCTGGAATTTTAGTAAATGGGCTAAAGTCATTCTACTTTCACATCTAAACATGTAAATATGGCATCAGTATGAAATTTTCATTGATATTGCTCAGCTCTTGGTTTTGTAATTATATAAATGAAAATACATGAAAGAAATATCAATATTTGAAGCCTAATATAGTTCTTACCCAAAAGGTTTTGCTTAGCACAGAGAAAAAAAGAGTGCATTAAAATAGAAAAAAAAAATGGAACTGTTTACCACCTTTAATGTGTGTCAAATTATCTACAAAAGTTATATCACTTATATTTACTATTAATTCCATTCTAAACATCAACATACCTTGTAAACAATCAAGTATTCAAATGTCAGAACAATGTAATATTCCACATTCAGAACTATTTTAAAGCTAGATGCTGCCATCTGTAGGAGTTTTTTAATGCCAATATTAAAGATCATTGATTTGAACCATGTCTCTTGTTATGCCAAATTTCATGAAGACAGGCAATAGAGGAGGATGAGTACAATGGTCACCTAAATTAAACAGACAGTATTGCCACTGTCACAGAATTAGTTAAAAATGATTGAAAATTGTAGTTCTCCACATTTTCACTGAGGATTTGTAAAAAAAAAACTTTGTTCATACAGTATTTCATTTATCTTGCATGCTGTAGATAAGGTGACTAGATAGCCCTGATTTACAGGGACTGTTGCCAGTTTTGCCTATTTTTAATATTTGAATCAATCTTTGAATAGAGTATTTCTGTTAAAATGTCAATATATTATAATATCACCAATTTATAGATCAATAAATAAATGAAATTTGTTTATTGATTAGTTTTAAATCCCATTTTCACTGATTCTGAAATGCATCCTTGGTTGGATTGTAAACGTTACAGTCAGCCTTCTGTAGGAGCAATAATAGTATGGCAGTTTTTGGCTCAAAAACAAGTCATAACATTAGATCACTTACACACTACTCATTCACTTCTCATTCGAGGCTACTTTTTAATTTTAAAATTAAAATTACAGTTTGAAGGCCAAAGAATCTGACAATTCTGAAATTGAAACTGATGTAACAACCAAAGACTGTTATAGAAGAGTTTTCAATGTTGAAGCAGCAATTGGAAAAAAGCTTAACAGAATGAACCATAATCTCCCACTTGGCATTTTTTAACTTAAATGCCAAGTGGGAGAATAACAACTTTCTTGAACAAACATAAAAAAGACATACTAAAAAAAGCCAAAATTTAGGTTTTTGATCTAACTTAAATCATACAGAGATACATTAATTGAATATGTAGGCTTTCGTTGTATTTGGAAATGCATTTTGGGTTCTATTTATCTCTTTGGTCTTTATTTTATTTTTTTATTATTTCTTTTTTTTTTTTTACAGATCTTATCAAAACAAAAATCAATATTAAATTACTTCACGCACATACGCAGTTTATCTAAATTATTTACAAAAAATTTTTACTTGGCATATGATTATTCAACACAGATTAGTATTCAAACTGGCAATTAAACTGGATATATTAAGAAACTTTCATAAAATAAATAAATATAACAACAAAAAATTAAACAACATAAATTGCCATATACATGTATATGGATAAAAGTACAATAAACTAGTTGTGTTTAAAAAGGTGAAATTAAAAGGTTTTAAACAACCATAAAAACATAAAACAGCACTGTGTGAGAATCAACAAAATTGACATTATTACAACATCGTGTATTATAAATGGAAGTGATCTTTAATGGACTGTACCAATTATTTAGTAGTGGTTGCCAGATCTCACTAATGGATATACCTTTATTTAAATGCATTGTATTTTCTGTTACGAATGTTTAGAAATTATTAAAATATAGTTTCCTTTTAATAATAATTTTTTCCTTTTTGAGAATTTTATCATCATCTAGTGAGACATTGCAATCTTTCCAATTCAGCAATGCATGGCAACTGCTGAATTGATTTAATTATATTTTATTGTGCATAAATGTTCTTTTATTTTAGTTTTTAATGCTCTTCCAGTTTCACCTATGTACTGATATTTTGGTTGGCAACTGCAAGAAATTCTGTATATAACATTATTTTGTAGCATCATATCAGTTTCTTGGTAAATGATTTCATTAGTTTTTAACATATTTTTATTATTATTAAATACAGGAACAAGAATAATAATGTGTGGTTTTAATAACTGTGGGAATGTAACAGCTTTTTATAGATCATTTGAACATGTAATGTATTTTTCTGTATTACTGTTATTTAGCCATTGTTCTATTACTTTATATGAATAATCATTCAATTTCTATAAATGTGTTCAGTTTTTCTATTTTGCTCTGCCTGACTACTGTATGTGTTTTAATTTTTGAGAATGATAGTCTACATATTTAATGTATCTCTGTGTAATTGAAGTTACTAAAAAAAAAAAGCCAAATTTAAGCTTAGTAAATCAAAAACTAATAATGGAAATGATTAACCAGAGACATACATCAATTATAAAGTTTTGAAACTATTCTGCTAAGCATAATGAGAGAGATCTCATCATAGAGCATGGTAGCACTATAGTAAAGCTCAGCCACATCCGTAATGTTAGTGCTAATTTTGATCCTTAACATCTGCACAACCAATGAACTTATTTAGATGAAATTTACACTATTTAGTGTCTATGATGAGTACTATGGACATCTTAAATTTTGAATAAATTTGGTTAATTATTGGTTCATTTTGGATTTAAGCAATCTAGGAGTATGCACGTGTTTAATAGCTCTTTTGAAGGTTTTAACATATTGGTCAATTAGCTATCAAGTGAAAACAGCATTTCATGTGATTTCACCTGTAATTATTTTTGATCTATTAATTAATACAAACCTAATGATTTAAAAATAAGAGTATAAAATAATATCCTATATTTTATATTTTGGGATATAGTCAATAAGTTACCAGATGGCATGACTTACTGCACTCTATCATATGATTATCTAGTAAATATAGAAATATCATGAAAACTATGAAGAAGTTATTATGACTGAAAAATACTTGAAATTCCATTTAAAAAAAAAAACTGGTGGAACCAGGTTGAAAAGTAAAGCTCAATGAAAATGTCTAAAGGAAAGTTGTGACAAGAATACTTGAAGCAGATCTGACAGTAAGATTCAACATGGAAATAAAGTGCACTTTATACAGACTACAACTACAGGAAGTTTTGGATAAAAAATGTCACCAAAATCAGGAAATAAGCATCACAGAAAAAGACTTTGAGCTTTATTATACCCATAAAAATTACTGGAACCAGCCAAATCATTGTACAATAATTTGGCTGGTTCCAGTAGATTTTTATGGGTATAATAAAGCTGTCATAAGACTTCCTGAAGCTTCTTCTCACACATTTGGAAGTGCTGTATTAATTAAGTGATATTACTGGCATGTTATTTTCCATTGTATCAGATAGCAGTTCAAGCCATCTAGCATCAATATCATCTTCATCTATCCATTTTACATATTTTAGTTTACAAAGCTCATTTTATATAATAATGAATTGAATTAAATAATTATAACTATGTGTTGCTGATTCATTATCTCTTCTGTTCAACATTGCTTCTGCTAATAGATTTCCTGTTACTATGATTCTTCATGCACATGATGTCTTGTCTATTAAGGCCACAGCAAACTCAAAGCAAACTGGTTGAAGGCAACATCAAATGAAATTTGTTCAGTTGTCGCCTGGTTGACTGTTGGTTGCCTCGTCATCAACTCAGCATCACTCTACATCATACCTTTTGATGGAAAGTAGGTGTCTGTTCTTTGTCACATTCAATGTCTCTGATCCAAGAAGTTGGGTTTTTTGGGTGATGATCAACAATGCTCATGCACATTTGAAAGTTTGCAAGAAAAGAGCATGCACCATGGGCCACAAAGATGATGTGCATTTGTGCAATGATCTTTTCACATTTTGGCCATGTCTTCACTATGCTGGGATTATGAAACAAAAAGCTGTCTGATAGATTTTCAAAGATGTAAGAATATAAATTATTTCAATAATTTTATTGAAATTTATATAAATCTATCAGTCCCCAATTTAATTTGTTGATTATTTGGGTAAAATTTAATAAACAAACAGAAGTAGCTAACATTGACAAATCACAGGTCGTTGCCATTTTACAAAACAAACTACCAAGTAATAGTTCATAGAGGAGTGGGCAAAATGTTCATTGGTTCTGTAGAATTACATAATGATTGATATCACAAGTGGTGACATTGCCATATTGTTAAAGGAAAACTCGTGACTATAGAAATTGCCTCTGATGTCATGTTGAAAGCAGTGGCATTGCCCAGTTTGTAGTGGGCTTAACACTTTTTCAACAAATAGTGGATATATTACAATTTGAAACAATTATTTTAAGAAAAGACTGGGCTATGTGACCAGATCCATACTCCTTACTCTCTTCTAATTGGAATAAGTGGTTTGTGAAAGTTTTTTCATGAGTATAGATGTTGTAATCTAATCTTTGCAATATCAAAATGTGCAATCAAATAGCAAATTTTTCCAAGACAGAAAGGCTCAATTTATTAAATGGGCTTACCTAAGATTTACACGTATCTGATAAATCAAAAGTTTTTGACAACAGATTGTCAGAGTTCATTTTAATTCTACTAAAAAATATCCAGGCCCAAAATGGCAAAATTTTTAGTAAGGCTACCATCCTCTTGCTCAGTTTTTAAAATAAATTTCAGCAATCAAGCTGACTTCTTAGAACTTTTCATGAATACAGGCATACCTCGACTTACGTCGTTTCGAGTTATGTCGTTCCCGATTATACGTCGTTTGTCAAAAAAGTATATGGAAAAATAAAAATCAAGTTTAAGTCATTTTATTCGACTTTACGTCTGTCCGCCACAAATATTGAAGTCGTAATATGACTAGAAAAACGTTTAAAGCACATAATATCATATTAAAATATATACAAGTATGTACTGTATTTACAGTACACGCATTCGTAAATTTAGATTACTTTTTTTGTACTATATTAAAAACTAAAATTTATTTGTTTGTAAGCTTAAAATAGATTTTTATTAACCATATATTATTAAAAATGCATTAATAAATAAAATACAGAACCGGGAATGGTAATTTACGGTTTAGCCTAGTGATAAGTAGATTCAGAGACAAGTAAATTCGACTTACGTCGTTCTCCTGGAACCAATTACCGACGTAAGGCGAGGTATACCTGTATATTTATTACATAAACCATTCTCAGCCTAAAATATATAACTATTATTAGGATGAAGAAGTAATTTTGTAGAATTATAAGTAAATTTAAGATTTTAAAAAGTTTGTTGCATTGAATGTAGAGCAGAGAGATTGCAGGCACAAGAGATCATTTGAAAAAAAAGGTTTGATAGAACAGATGTTTAGTTTTGGAATATTTGAATCAAACAACTTATATTGTCACCAGTTTCAAAGAGAAAGATAAAATAATTTTTGTCAGGACATAGTGGGTTTGAAACAGTTTGGATGCTGTATGCCAAATGTTCTATTCTGCCAGTGTTTGAGATAGAATGGTTGTCTTGTATGTGTATTTTCTTGTACTTATTGTGGAACTAAATAAATGTGTGTTGTATTTTCATCATCAGTGACTAAATTCAATTTTTTTTAAGTAACTACAATCAATTAACAGTCAGTATATAGTGTATTTTCTTAAACATTAGGATTCAAAGATGCTGTTAAAATAAACCCTGGGCTGAAAAGCATGGGAAACATGTTGACTGTATAGGGTAAGGTGTTTAATTAAAATTCTCTTTCCTCATATTGTCTAAGAGTTGTTCTATTCTAAGGTTCACAGAAATATTTTTTGAAATAAAATTATAAATATTAAATGTTGAGCATGGAAAAAGTCACGATCAAGTTTATAAGTCAAAAGAGCTTATCAGTCAAAGGGTAATTAGGAAAACTGGTTCTAACTCCATCTCCAAAAGAGACTGCAAGTTTGAATGAGAAACATAGTTAAAATCTTGATTGCAACAATGACATCAAAGTGCAGACAAAAAAAAAAATGTAAATGACAATGTAATTGGAAGATGCTGAATTGGATTAACTATGAAAATAGTAATTTTTGCTGTTGCAGCTGTAATCCATAAATACAGTCAATAAATGGTTTTGATAGTTTGGAAAATATATGAGTAAGACACTACTGTTAGTTTATACCCACTCATCTGTTGCAAGGTTCAAATAAACAAACCCCTAGGGCAAGGGTAGTGAACCTATTTGAGTCTGCATGCAAAAGTTTTAGACTTCGAATAACAATATTTAAATAAATTAAACAAATATACTTTAATTACAATAAATGTAGAAAAGCTGACTGAAAAAGGATGATTAGGTAATAAATCAAAATCACAAGTTTGCCATCCCTGCCCCATGGTTTAATTGAAAAAATGTGTGTGTGTATATATATATATATACACATTTTTTCAATTGGATTAACTATGAAAATAGTAATTTCTGCTGTTGCAGCTACAGCTGCAATAGCAGAAAAGCTGTAGCTGCAACAGCTGCAGCTGACATATATATATATATATCAGCTAGAATAGTTATTTTCATAGGCCTGACTAGAATCAATGTTTACAAATACTCTTTAATATTGTGATTATATGGTAAATTTTCATTAAAATAATTATATCATTATATAAAGTTTAAACAACAATAAACTTTAAATATGTTTCAAGCAATAAAAACTTTGGAAGATTTTGGAATATTTTATTCACTTAAATACAGTTAGTCCTTGTTAATATATTTTCATCTAATGTAGTTTATTAAACATAGATAATATTAAACTACACAACATATTTTGAAGTAATGTGGTTTCAGTAATGGTACTTAATAGATGCTGCATGAGGTTTTCTTAACCTGCCCTCAAGCTAATTTTTAGCTTGACTTTAAACATTATAGCAAATAATTCATAACTGATAAAGTAATCTTTTTGAATAATTACAGTTAACTGATCTAATTTTTCAATGACGACAACAAAAATAGTTAGTGAGATTAATTCAGCACAACTAATAAGAACGTGAAGCATTTTCAAGTAATAGCAGTTATACAGTATTATGTGATTGCTGTCCTCTGAGTTAAACAAATGACAAGAATTAAAGGAATCTCAAATAAATAGGTGGAATCCAGGAACACATCAAATCATTATTACAGTATACAATATATATATATTTACAATATAAGCTTATAGATTTTTGCTCAACATGCCACTGAAGATGACAAAGTATCCACTGTAGTAACCTTTTTAAAATTGCTGACCCAGACAATAGGTTTGTTCCAACACAAGTCCCTGACTGGGTTGAATTTGAGTACCGCCCCTTCACTTCAAAATTCCGATGCCTGAGGCCAAGACTAATGTCAGATTCATACTGCATTGAATAGACTAGTGACTAGTATAATGTTGTTTGTTTAATTATTGTACGATGTAATGAATAAAATATCTAATTATTCTTAATATAATGTTTTACTATATTGTCCAGAAAATTGTTTTCTCCCAACAAAATATAAATTGTTACTAATCGCCCCTCAACATGGAAAAACGCCCACGTGGGGGCGATATTGCCCCCGTTGAGAAACACTGTATTAGACCATCCACAACACACAGGTTAATCATGCATAAGTTAATAAAAGAGATTTATTTATTAAAATATTTTTAATTTTTGACGTAATTTCCCTTTGGGTACTTCTGGATCTGCAAGTGTAAATAACTGTTTCTTCTAATACTATTTGGATTTAGATTATGAGAATTTATGTATTATAGTGTTCTTTATCTTAATGTGGATTGAGACAATGTTTGCTACTGCAAACTATGTGATTTAAATAATGAATGAGATTCATCCTAAAAAACAAAATTTGAGGTCATTTATATAGTATAGTCCAGGGATGGCAAACCTTTTTGAGTCTGCATGCAACATAGTAAGCATATTAAGCATACTTTTCTTTTAAAATGTTTATACGTGCAGAAGTTTTAGACTTCGAGTAACTATATTTAAATTTGGCCGAATGGCCGAGCGGTCAAAGTGGTAGCTTATCGCTCTTGTGGACCCAAGATTGACCACCTGGCTGTCCCATTGTGGGCTTTCTAAATAAAAAAGCCCTCTTAGTATCCACAGGGCAAAAAGAGTTTTAAAAAACTATATTTAAATAAATAATATGCTGTAATTAGAGTAAATGTAAAGAACCTGATTGAAAAAGATGATAAACCGAAATCATATAATTCGTTACGTGCCAGATGATTTCTTCAACATGCCACTTTGGGCATAGGTTTGCCACTTCTGGTATAGTCCATAGTGAGTTAGTGTGCTGGTGATGATAATAAATCAGGACGTTCTCTTAATAAAATTGAGCTTTGAACTTCAGATTAAAATTTACAAATTAAATTTTGTTTTTGAATAATACTCTTGGATTAATTAAAAATGTATTTGAAGTCTTTTCATGATTTTGAAAAAAAAGGAGACAAAACATTAAATATACCTATATTGAAAATCATACAGAGCTTGCTTAATTATTGAAATTTTTTAATGCTTTATTTTATGCAGGGCTCAATGAGTAAGTTGATGATGCTAACAAGCGGTCAAAAATGTTCAAAAGGAGAAAAAATAAAAATAATAAACTGAATGTAGTGAAGTTCTGTAAATGTAGTTTTAAGTTGTTTATAAATAGTTCATACAAAAGTGCCAGAGCTAGAAGTGTCCTCTATTGGCACTCTAGTGTTAATGATTATTAGATCACATCTGTTATTCTATTATCATCATATTTCAACTTGAACAAAATGCAAAAGTATTCATTCATTGCACAAATTCACAATATCTTTAATTATATACAAAATTAAACAAAAACTTATCAATAACTGATTTTTTTAAGGTGCAAAATTTATATACACGAATGTAAATTTTTCTAATGTGCAAAGTGATTTTAAATTTATCTGTTTATCATGATGTTATAAAATGGTCAATATTGAATTTGTAAGGAGAATTTAACAGTCAATATAAAATTTAAAAATTATAAATTCACTGTGTGTGTGTATATACAGGTATACCTCAAGTTACGTCGTTCTCAATTATACATCGCTTGTCAAAAAATATATGGAAAAATAAAAATCAAGTTTAAGTCATTTTATTTGACTTTACGTCCATCCGCCACAAATATTGAAGTCATAATATCGCAAGAAAAGCATTAAAGCGCATAAAATCATATTAAAATATGTATATTTACAGTAAATGTTAATATAATCATTATATATCCTAGAGAATGAAACATGAAAACATCTGTGTTTCTGTGTTATCGTCTTATTTAGCAGTCTTTAAGTGCTCAATATTGGTGTCTTTAGTGACAAGTAATTCAACTTACGTCGTTTTTCGACTTAAGTCGCCTCTCCTGGAACCAATTACCGACGTAAGGCGAGGTATACCTGTATTATGCTAAATCAAGATTGTTGTTGCTCATTTCATGAAATAGGCAAACATTTGCATAATTCCTGAAATCATAGTTGGTTATCAGTTTCACAAATTAGGAAAATTTTCTGCTTATTTAACAAAATGAGCAACATTCTAAAATGGCATACCATGTATCTCATTAGTTTTGAACTTGTGTATGTAAAAAGTAAATCAATAGATATTTGTCTTAAATGATGAAGTTCATCAAAATTTTGTGATATTGATAAATTTTGTAGTTATTTCCATTTCAATTGTTTTTAGCAGTGATGGCATCAGATGAAATGTTTCAATTTCCTTTCTATTTGTGGTTAAGGCTTCTGTTAGATTTTGATATCTGATCTTTTCCTTCATTTTTTGCTTCCAGGCCTCATATGCAATATATCTTTTTAGAAACTCTCTTTTATATGCTATGCTCAATTCATCTTAGTCATTCTGCTGTTATTTTTTCTGCCAAATTTTTTCTTAATCTCATTTTTTGAATTTTATAATTCTCAGCATTCTCCTCACCAATTCATTTCAGTAATCAATAATTATTTTTTATAAGAAAAAGTTATCAATGACTGATTTTCTTAAGATGCAATTCTAATGCTGATTGGATTCTCTCCAAAATGATAAGTTTTTAATTTTTTGGATTAATTTTGCTACTAAAACAAAGTGTATATTTCTGTCATTTTATTATATTTATTTTTTAAATACAGTACTATTTTGAAATAAATTTAGCATTATTGATTAATTTGGAGGTATTTTTACTTCCCCCCTATCTCTATTATTTAACATTAGTTCTTAAGTTATTTGAGAAAATATTAATACTGTTTATTTTTCTTTATCTTCTGATATATCATACAAACATTATAAAATTTGTAAAAACTTCATATGAAATATTTTCTTTTAGTTTATAATGATAAACTAAATTAAAATTAGAAATAAATTGTTTTTGATATTCTAAATTACTCAAATTATATAAATTAATATGGAAAAGTTGTCATTTAATATGGCTCTTGTATGTAAATAGAGGAAAGAAAAATAACCAGAGTTGAAATTGGAAACTTATAGAAATTTATAATGAACCTCATTTATAAAATAAAGAAATTTCAGTTGCTATTGTAAAATTACCATGATATAGTATGTTCCTGAAAAGAAAAAGAAAAATTGTATATTGTGAATAATCATAATAAAAATGTTACTCCAATTTATTGTTAAAAGAACTGTTAACATTTAAAAAATATTATATGAAATGTAAGCATAATTGAATAACATTCATTATAAAAGTATTGTAGCCTACATGCAATTATCAAGCAAATTTTAATCATCAAAATTTATTTGATATAAATTAATATCTAGTAAATTTTACAGTTTGAAATATTAAAATTATTGTGTTTATAAGGCCAAAAATATTATATTCACTTGTATATTTACTGTACATTAATTAATATTTGAAGATCTGATGCAATAAAATTAGATGAATAATTTTGTTGTAGATAAAGAAATGAAAGTTTTTTTTAAATAATATAATCAAAAATTTTTAGTTTTTAATAAATAAAATCATTTTTTATGAAGATTGAAATGTAATTAATAGGTAACTTCTTTCTGAAAAATACAGTTTTATTTAAAATCTCATGTATGTGAATATGGAGCAAATAAATAATAAACTGTAGGTAGAAGAGCATGCTTAAAATTATTTTATTATATATATATACAGTATATATTGATGACGAAGGATAAGATTGTATTCAAGGCCAAGTTGATTCTGAATAAAATATTAACTGTTTTTATATTGTTATTTCAATAATTGAAATACTATTTGCATCTGTTTTTCTGTAAAGCAGATTCATTTAACTTGTTCAAGTCATTGCTTGATATAATTAAAATTAAAAATTTTATACTTACGATACATATTTTAAAAAGTTTAATTTCATAAGTACAGAAAATTGATTTAACATTTAAATACTTGTGTTCAGAAATACATTTGTTGAAATTTGTATTATAAACAAGCAATATTTTCGTGTGTGTGTATATATATATATATAAACATATTTAACATTCAAAAATATATATATTTTTTTTTTTGCCGAAATTAGTCTAGAATATTTAATATTTCCAATTGAACTATAATATAACTGATCATAGTATTATATTACAAAGAAATCTATGTTAATTTAATAGGTTATGATCCAGAACCACCCACTGTAATACAATTTATATAAGTTTATAAGTTATAAACCAATTAATGATGATGGCACTTTATTGCATATCAATTTATAATAATAATAATTGTTTTGCAGGACTCCCAGATTTAGAGTGACAAGTGGAGAGAGATGTTTCCTGTCTATAAGTAGTGTGTTGTTGCACTAGAAGGGATCCAGCAGGGGCACTACTGTTAGCCATCAACAGTGGTAGATTTGACATCAAAACTCATAACTCCTACCCAGCTTAGTAATAGAAAATTTAATGGATCATTATCTTAAAGCAGAAGCTGTTTCTTGAATGTTGCTGTTTTTCTCAGCATTTTTATTTATATATAAAGTGTGCTTTTGTTTATATATTATATATATATAAAAAAAATTCCATTGAACATTATATAAAAACCATCATTTACCTGCATCTTGATAAAAAAAAAAAGTGAAAAATGTGAATATTGTGTATTATAGATTTGCCCCTGCTCGGTCACAATCTTTATGGTTATATTTGAGTTCTGTGAAAAACAAGCACTTAAATGTGGTTATGAAATTTTTGGAATAAAATTTGCCACTTTTGCTATTAAAAATCTGTGTCAATTATTCTTAACACCTAAGACCATACAGCGATTACGTGATAGTTGACGAGAGTTAATAAAGATTACTCAAAATTCGAAGTAATTAATTTATGAACCGGTATAGAGACGTAAAAAAATCTATTGTCCGCGTAACGGTTAAGTTAACTGAAGACCGGTAAACTAATTGATCGGAAAAACATTAAAGTGACTACCCCTCGTGACGTCACTATCCGACTCTCAACATTTCCTAATATGGTCATGTTGCTCGCTACCCCACACGCATGTCGGGAAATCGCGGCTGACGATTCTAATCATGAATGTATCGAAAGTTTAATGTATTAAATAAAATTTCCGTTACGCGTAACTTAGAAAAAAAAACACATGTTTATCCGAACAAAAAAACACTTATTATTTTCACTTAGAATACAAAAAGAAAAACATAAATACACGTCATACAAGACGGCCCCCGTCACAGCTCAATTCACTGGTGAAAGCTCCTCTTTTTTTTTTCTTTAAATGTGAAAAGGAACATCCGCAGGGCCACCCTAAGTAATTAGGACACATCTGGGTTGCATTTTTTTCACGTGGAATAAAGAGCACTGCCAACTTAACAATCGCAGTAGTTAGTCTTTTCCTTTGACTACCGAACTTGGCAGTTTTTTTTAAATTTTCTAGAAGCATTTACGGTGAACGATGCTAGGACCAGACTCATCATACTCTTGTTTGGAGATCCACATCTGCTGGAAGGTGGACAGAGATGCCAAGATAGAACCTCCGATCCATACGGAGTATTTCCTTTCGGGTGGAGCTATGATCTTGATCTTCATTGTGCTAGGAGCGAGAGCTGTTATTTCCTTCTGCATACGGTCGGCAATACCTGGGTACATGGTGGTTCCGCCGGAAAGCACGGTGTTAGCATACAAGTCCTTACGGATATCGACGTCGCACTTCATGATTGAGTTGTAGGTAGTTTCGTGAATACCGCACGATTCCATACCCAAGAAAGATGGTTGGAATAGAGCCTCTGGGCAACGGAACCTTTCGTTTCCGATAGTGATGACCTGACCGTCAGGTAATTCGTAAGATTTCTCTAGAGATGACGACGATGCGGCGGTAGCCATTTCCTGTTCGAAGTCTAATGCTACATAGCACAATTTTTCTTTTATGTCTCTTACAATTTCTCTTTCGGCTGTAGGAAAGATTAAAAAAATATTTTAGAATATTTTGAAGGTTTTAGAGAGGGATCCGGGTAAAGGGGAAGGGAGGTTATTTTTACCTGTTGTGGTGAAAGAATAACCACGTTCAGTCAGGATTTTCATGAGGTAGTCTGTCAGATCACGTCCAGCCAAGTCCAAACGCAAGATGGCATGGGGAAGAGCGTAACCTTCGTAGATTGGTACAGTATGGGATACACCATCTCCAGAGTCTAGCACAATACCGGTTGTACGACCAGAAGCGTACAATGACAATACGGCTTGAATTGCTACATACATTGCTGGGGTATTAAATGTCTCAAACATTATCTGTAAAAAGTGAAAAAAGAAGTTAAATTTAAGAATTCCATTGAAACTTTGAAAATTATCCCTACGTGGAATGAAAAATGTTACCTGAGTCATTTTTTCACGGTTAGCCTTAGGATTAAGAGGAGCTTCGGTTAACAAAACTGGGTGTTCCTCGGGGGCTACACGCAATTCATTGTAGAAGGTATGATGCCAGATCTTCTCCATATCGTCCCAGTTAGTTACGATACCGTGTTCGATGGGATATTTCAGAGTCAAGATACCTCTTTTGCTTTGAGCTTCGTCTCCTACATAGCTATCTTTCTGTCCCATACCTACCATAACACCCTAGGGAAAGAAAAAAAGACATTTCAGTAACAATAAAAAAAGTTTTTTCCAAGACTGTAGAAAAAACAATTTTTTTTTTTTTACCTGATGTCTGGGCCTTCCAACAATTGATGGGAAAACTGCTCTAGGAGCATCATCTCCAGCAAAGCCGGCTTTGCACATACCGGATCCATTGTCTACGACAAGAGCAGCAACGTCGTCGTCACACATGTTGGTTTAGATTTTAGGAACCTAGTAAGAGAATTCTGAATTTGTAAACTACTCGTTTATATAAGATTAAAGCTTTACGGTAATTATAACGTTTTAAAATATAAAACGTCCTCTTTCTCGCCTACTAGTTAAACGCCTACTATAAAATTTAGCTGCCAAAAAAAGTAGACTTACAATAGAACAGATCGAGATATACTCCACAAGTCAAGCGTCTTCCACACACTGTGCCTCAAGCAGTGATAATTCTCCCTTTTATTTCACGTCTCGTGTGCCGGTCCGCAGAGCGGTGCGACATGACCATATATGGTATTCCTGTTCGGCCACCTTGTGAACGGAAGGAGTGTGAAAACAAATTCTATTGGCTCCTACCGGCAATTGTACGACCATATACGTCAGTGTTTCCGGGAACGGCGCCGGTCTCTGGCCAATCCCGTGACAGAAACCGTTTGTTGACCATATATGGAAGGAGCAACCATGTGGGACAACGGACCGGAATCAGTGAGTCGGAACTCCTCATTTTATCTTTTGGGGGTAGTTACATTAAACGAAATATTCAGTTTGTTAAAAATTTCTTATATATCCGTTAAGTAGATAACAAGAATTTTTTTTTTAATATTAAAAAATATTTAAGCAAAATAAAAAAAAAGGTCTGTATCGTCATCCCTTTAAAGTGGTTAAAATATTGCATTATGCAAACTACTTCCTCGATACCAAATATAGTCAAAAAATTCTATTATCATTTTTATAATCTTATATCTTCAAAATAATATCACCGTTAAAATTTTTTAAAAAAATAAGTAATTTCTGATGATATTTGCATAATTTTTATTATTATTTAATTGTTTGCATTGTTGCCTTAATAGTATATTCACCCGTAAAATAACAATTCAGTATATTGGTCACCTGACATTCCATAAATGACTATATATTCTAGTCAAAGTTTTTCTATATTACTGACGTCATCGTGACGAAAGTTCAATATTGCACACGTTTATCTGCTTCACCCTCCTTTACTGCTCTTTGTTAAGACGAGGGTCAAAGGGCGAATAATGGCAGTTGCTATGGTGGTTGGTTTATATTGTTGGAAATGTAAAACACTACTATCAACAATAAACGTTTCGAATTTTGAACGTAGAATCATGAAATTATATATTCTGTTATAAATAAAAGTGTTAGTTATAAAATATTAAATTGCTTATGTCATTGGTTATCTGAAAGTTGATCTGTTTCGAAATTCTTGCTTATCACCCCCTGTAAATTGATAACTATCGTGAATCATTTGCTATTTCTAGGGGGGTGTTCCGACCCTGAAAAAAAAGGATCGATATATTCTACTACTATAATAAAATATTCGATTTTTAACCTTTAATCGACAATCTAAATCAAGCTCCGTTATAAGAATACTACTACAAATTTCTATCACTCGTCTAGCATAACCGTTACCGAATCGTCTTTCCTGCAAGTGTTTATGCTTGGGTTTACGGATAACTCGTGTCCCTGAAAACATGGGTTTAACTATACTAACGTTCCCGTACAATGATTTAGTAGTACAGGGAAGTAGTATATAAGTTCGGTTGTATTTAAATCGACATTTTATAATTATTTTATAAAGTAATTATGTAAGGATAACGCTGTTTTATCAGTTTTTATTATCCGAGTTATACGGACGCTTAACAGGAGGTTGTAATAATGATATACAAGTTCCTGTTTGGTTAGGGGGATGCGTAGGCTCCAAAATTCTTCATTGGTAACATTACACTGTATTAATCAATAAACGTGCTCGATACATCGCCGGTTTTAGTAATGTTTATGCCTGGAAAATGCTTTAGTTTCGACAATCACTGGAAAGAAAGTAATGAAAGTGTAATATAATATGTCATTGGGAATTATTATTTATCTGTATTGCTTAACCAGGTGATTAAACTTGTCATCCGTTATAAAACAGTGTAGCTGGAATGCATCGTACCCATTCCAAGCTTGAGAATTCTATAATTTTCTCAAAAAATTTAATTAGATATATAAATTTGCATTAAAAATAAATTATCTCTAAGTATTAATTATGAGTGTAACCAGCCTGGAAAAAGAAGTTAAATTTAAGAATTCCATTGAAACTTTGAAAATTATCCCTACGTGGAATGAAAATGTTACCTGAGTCATTTTTTCACGGTTAGCCTTAGGATTAAGAGGAGCTTCGGTTAACAAAACTGGGTGTTCCTCGGGGGCTACACGCAATNTATTGCTTAACCAGGTGATTAAACTTGTCATCCGTTATAAAACAGTGTAGCTGGAATGCATCGTACCCATTCCAAGCTTGAGAATTCTATAATTTTCTCAAAAAATTTAATTAGATATATAAATTTGCATTAAAAATAAATTATCTCTAGAGTATTAATTATGAGTGTAACCAGCCTGTTTCATAATCATAACGAGCACAAGGCCTCATTTAAGCCCGAAGCAATAGGTCTCTCTCTTCAGATTATGAGTTCTACTTCCATATTTAGATATGAAATGTAAATATTTGTATCACATTCTTACGAGAGAAAGGTTAAGTTATGTATTAGTGAGTCATCAATGAACCTTCGATTTAGATACTGTTATGGTATTAAAATTTGAAGAATTGACCTATTCTACTGACCTGAAGACGTGTCAAGAGACAATATGTCCCAGTTAGGTATTAATATTTTTAAATAGGCTATCATAGTAAAGTCCTTTTCCCCGTTTCAAGGTTGTGAACATTTTTGATGAAAGTTGAATGGGATCACCTAAACTGTAACCGATTCCATTGTTAATTTATTGTTTGAGATTGACGCCCAGTTGTGAGGAATTTGGCCAACCCTCTATGAGTTAGAGATGCTAAAGATTGCTACAAAAAAAAGGAGGAGGAGAAATAGACTTTTAGGCGAATTATTTAAATTTTTTAAAAAATTGATCAGAATAAGGATATTTGTGTTAAGATGATTTCTGTTTATTTTTTTTTTAATTTTTAAAATATCAAAACGCCTTTATTTGCGATGTTACTCAGCTGAGAAATTTTATTCCCCTCGTTAACTATTCGACATAAATAAGTAAAAAGGTAAAACGTTAATATATTCAGCAAGTTAAAAATGCATAAAACCTACATAAGGATGGATTTCCGTCCCAGAAAAATTGCGTTTCAGGTGAACAACAACGATCAATCTTGCCGCCATTCAGCCTTAGGTTTGACCATCTGCCTTCAATGAACCGTGTCAACTAACAGATTCTTGAAGACAGGAAAGTCACTGTCCTTTGAAAGAATAAAAGACCAACCCTACAATATGCATTCTTATCCAGAATAACTTTAATAATACTCCTCTCCGCGATATATTCTCACCATCGATCTGGCATGTCTATGATTCATCATTTGGTATTAGTCATTAGACGATACCCATATCAAAATTTCGATAAGAATTGGTCATATTAAATCCACTTATTTCTGTACGACATTTTTACTTTTTTAAGGACAGATTTATAGAAATTGTATACTGCAGAATTTAGAAATATTCCAGACAGTGTTTTGTAGATAAAGAATATAGGAGTATGATTCATAACAGGAACGATTTAGCTCGGACCGACACTCATCACGGTCGATATGTAGGAAGGGTCATTGTTCGGCTCCTGCACAGACGTCTGCCTGTTTGCTTGAGAATTGCATTGTTACAGCCTTTGTAACCCAACAGTAGGTCAATGCCAGTTACCATTAAAACGAGTTTTGTCCATCTAATCGTATCTAGTTATATAAAAATCAAAACAGGCCATACACGCCATGTGCTGTGTTTTGTTGCTATAAATAATGATCGGTTTAACAAATGGATAATAGAGATGTAACGATCGAAGACGTCGATAACATACATCTCGAGTCACCTTGTTGGTGAGAAGCTGAAATATTGAGAAAATGCGTCTTTCTTCCCGTCTTTTGTTTGCCCTTCTCCATCTTCCGCATCGACTAATTAAAAATCGTGATCGCCGGCATTATTAATCTCTCTCAAAGAATGATAGATGATGCTAAAAATATTCTCTCTTTTTATTATTATTATTATTATTATTATTATTATTATTATTCGATTGGTTTTCTGTAAATCGATCGACAAACCCGACATAAAAATAGTCTGACGCTGTAAGGTGGCCGACGGACGTCGAGGCGATCTAGATGGTAGGTGGCGTCATTCATGTCTGGATCGTTATTCAAGTCGGTGACGTCATCTTGGGATATTCCTCTCCTCTAGTGGTTTTCACAAACATCACCGCTTAACCGGTCGTTCGTCTGTTAACAATTTTATTATCGTAACAAGTGTCAGAAATAAAGATTTGAATAAACAAAGTTGATATGTTTTTCGATAAAATGAAATAATATCTATAATTTTTTAAAAAAATCTATTCGATTTAAATTGGGTAATTTCTCTTATCCTCGTTACAAATTTGTACTAGACACGCGATACGAGAATCACTAAACGATATTTTAAAATTTTCACGTTTACATAACGTTTCTCTCACGTCTTAAAATTAAAATTTTAAACAATAATAATCAAAAATTATTCAAGTGAAAACTCCTTCCGCGAAATGTAATACTCATGACGTCACTGCCGAATTTGTTCTCACTTGCCACTTTAACTCATCAAGCGATGATTAATAAGATCGTATTAATCAAATTTTCATATTATTATATTAGTATTATCGCTTATCGATCGAATATTGATCGATAAAACTTGATAAGCCAAACCCACATTTAAAAAAAAAAAAAAAAAAAATGGAATGGGCAAGTGCGCTTTCTTTACCAGAATTAATTAATGAAGAAGGGCAGATAAATAGATAAATGGGACAGATACCTTATTAGGATCTCTCTATTATCCCATCTATTATCTTATTATCCACTTTAATTAAATTTGATTCACGAATTAAATGTTATTAAGAGGAAGAGATTCCTTGTTCGGGTTTTTCCTCGTTGACATATTAATATACGCTTAATTAAATTTGGATACTCTTGTTAGAAAAAAAAAATAGTAATAATAAAAATTAAGTTATGCCTTAATATGGAATTGTAACGCTGTAAGAATTGAGGAATTTTGCTTGTTATCGATGACATGCAAAATTTTTTAAAATTGTATGTTAACTGCAGTAAAATGGTATGCTAAAACTCATAAAGACTAACAATTGCTGGTTTAGAGAGGGTACTTAATCTGGTTTGTTTTTTTTCTTTTTTTTTTAAATTCTTTTTGCAATTTTCATGTTTTATTAGTTTTTTAAAATAAGGAAGTTTGGGACTGACCCGTATTATTTTGATGATAGGATTTGTTGAATATCACCTTATTCTCAATGCGTATAAACCTTGTTAAATGTAGCATAAACTACAAGTTTTGCTACTTGTCACACCGCGACCCCCTAAAATAAAATTAATAAAAATTTATAATGTCTACCGTTAACGTGTAGATTTTATTAATTTCTATTTAAATCGATAAATGTACGAATTCGGCTTGTAACTATTAGTTTTATATTATATGTAATTATGAATCATTTTTTTTAAATTAATTACATTGCAGAATTTAATATTATAAGAGTGAATGAGAAATAGTTTGTCATGCAGTATAATTTGATTTTTATATATAATTAAAATTATTGGAATTGACAGGAGTGAAAAATATATTTTATAAATAATATTTAATAAAAATTATTTTTAAAATATGTTTAAAGTGATTGGAAATCGGAATTTTGTTCGCGTACGATGACGAAACATCCTTTTATTAGTTGCGAATTCTGTTGGTTTTGTGCCAGGATCCCTTTCCGGAAATTTTGGTTTGTGGAAATGAAAGGAACTAACTGGTATATAATCAGTTTGTAAATTTAATTTAGTTTAATAATAAAATTTTTTTTAATGTTAATAATTGTGAATGAAGTAATTTGAACTCTACTAATTTAAATCTGTTCTGAAATTTATAATTGCATAAAATATGAGATTTTATGCATTTACAAATAACAAATACATGTAATGTAGACTAATTATGATGAATTCACTTGTTTAGACTCTTCTGTTTTCTGATAAAGCATTTTTTAAATGTACTTTATTTTAAATGCCCTAATACATTTTGTTGCATGTTAACAATTTCTTGTCTGCACGATGTTGACCTTTTTTTTAGAAATGCTGATCAAAATTCTATACATTTATTTAGCAATAATGATAGTGTTAAGCTAATTTATTACTAATTTTTGTTTTGTAATTACCTTTAGTTCTCCAAATAAAACTGATTTCTAACTGATATAAATTTAAACTTGGCATAACTATATTTACCTTCATAAATGAACACGTTTATTTATTTTATTTCCTCAAAGTCTTACATATTTAGAGAAATACACCAACTTCATTCATTCGTTTGGCGTTCAATGGTAGAACTGTACTCAGCAATGCAGTTAGTGCAGGGCTTATGACCTCTAGGGAAGTTGTAACTTGGCGTGTGTAAGTTCATTGGAGCTCAGAGTCGACAGAAAAAGAGGCGTATATTCCATTGAGATAATATATTGATTATTTTATATTGTTCGAATCTATTCGAGACCTATTTCGCATGATAATTATGTAAAAAAAAAACACTACATATATTTAATTGAAGGGTTGTTAATCAACCTGTTACCTACGCGTTGAAAGCTATTTTATATATTTAGTACTTTATTTTTTAAAATAATTAAAATAAAAAAAACAAATATACATTAATTAGTAATAAAATATTATAAATTGCATTTATGTGATATATAAATCTATTAATACAAAATTAATATATATATTTAAATTATTATTCTGTTATGTGACTATCTTTCCCGACAGATTTACTGTAGAATCTTTTTTTATGGTGCAAGGAAACAGGAAATTTAAGGGAAGCAGGAGTGGTTATTAATTACGCATAATTATTTTTTTACTAAAATCTTAAAAAGGAAATAAAGGATAACTTAGACAAAAACCTACTAAATTTATTTATAATAATATTTAGAAGAGAATATTTACATAATAGTCATTATTTTTAAAGTAAATTAAAAATCGAGAGCAATTCCCTTTCATATAAATAGTTGGAATATTTTGTAATTAATTAATTCGTGCTATTAAGTTATTTTCTTGTGACATATAATAATTTTATACGATTTGTTACTCTTGTGAATCCAACAAAAAAATATCACATTATTTCCTGCAGTCTGGTTATTGTCTGGTTGAACTTTTTCCTTTATTTTATTCATGTTTCTTTCATTTACGGTTAGATGGAGCCAAATTTAGAATAAAATTTTAAGGATATAAACTTGACAGTATCTATATTTAAATTCAGCGGAACATAATTTATATTGTACGCTTATGGCCTTTTGTACTATAACAGTCATTGAGAAAATTTTGCTGCAGTCCCCAGATTTTTAGAGGCCCCGTGAAGAATGCAGTTTATAGACTCATATTTTATGTTTTGTTTTGAATAGATATTCTAGAAGGAATGCGTATCCAGTAATTGTAAGAGGCCCTCATATAGATAATCCACAAGTTTATTGCTGGACCACCTATATTTTATTTCTTTATCAACACTTCTATAAGGAAAGGTTTAAAATTACATGGATTTAGAAGATTAGCTCAATATCTCAAATAAAAATTATGTTTTAATAAAAAATAAAATGCATTAGTTATATATTTTGTGTGAAAGTATTGGCGCAAAGTTAGATCTATTGTATCGAAAATATTTTATGCATAACTTTCCGCAATTTTTTTTTCTGTTAGATAATTATATGTAATTATTCAAGCACGAATAAACTGAAGAGTTAAAAATCACAATCAAGTTCAAGATATTTCCGAATCATCGAGTTAATCTTGAAAACTTGTTTCATTAGGAACCATTCTAATCGGCCTACGAAAAAACTTAAAAATGGGGTCAAGTTTCAAATCTCTTTTACGTTATCTTAATTGTTGTTTTGTTGGTGATTTTTGTATTTTTGGCTTAAATTGTTTCTAAATGTAGAATGATTTTGTTGTTGTTGACCGAAATTAACCGGTCAAAGTTTTTCTTTGCAACTGTGAAACTTACTACAAAGCTATCTAGACAATGTCAATCAACCTCCTGTACTTGTTTGGAACCGAAACGTAAGATTAGTATCTCACTGACAATTTTCGCTAAAAAAACCTTGAAGGGAATTTATTATTTTTTTTAAACAAACGTTCGGATAATTATCATAATAACAATGAAGGTATAATGAATGAGCCATGTTCTATTATGTATATAACATATTGATTTGAATATTTGAGATCAAAAATAGGTCTCGTTAATATTGCATAAAAGCTGCTATCCCACTTTATAGTCTTTTATTCTTCTATATATGTATAGTTTTTCTTAAAATCACGTTCAAACAATATTTTATTCACTTGAATGCATTTTAAGGTCAGCAAATGTATTGAAAGAGTGCGATGAATCGTGATGAAGGATTAATAAAAAGATATATATGAAAAATAAAACGAAGCAATATTGATCAATTAAAATCGATAAAAATAGCATAGTTTTAAATATTTTCCGAAGTCGCTTCATTTACAAGTTTTGAATATAAGAATAAAAATGGTTTATTGTAAGTGTTATTATTTGCGTGTTTTAAGGGCGGTATATTATATTATTGTATTCAAAATAATGATGCTGCTTGTTCCAAATTTAAATATAAAAATTTAAGAAACTCTATTATGAATATATTTTTATAAAAAAAAAAAAAAAACATTATTTGTCCTTGCTTTAATGATATCAACGTTCTCTGAGAAAGAATCGCATTTTTATCTTTAGATAAGTGACATTCAACTATGTTCTCCGGTTCCCCCCTGTTTCGTATCTTCGTCACTCATCAATCGCGTCACGTGATTAGCATTTTATTTTATTTTCTAACAAACTGTTTCTTTTCAGTATAAAAATATTTTTAAAATAGTTTAATACATTTTTAATAACGCGACGTTACGACAATTTATCTTAAATTTTCATAATATGACTCCATTATATTAAAATCGTTTGGGGGCGCTTGTATATTTAGGAATGTCGATATTGTTTTGAAAGTAGCTAAACGCGATGATTTGTTTTTAGAATTTTGAATGACAAAAATATTTATTAAAGATATTTAAAAGAAAAAATGCGATAAGTTGTTTATAAATAATCTTAAAATGAGATTGTCTGGATTTAAATTTAGTTTTATATTAGATATGGGATGCGGTTGTGGAAAACAAATGATTGATGTCAATGGGAAAAAATATACTATGAAAACTAAAATTGGCGAAGGGTAAGGTTTATAAATAAATGTTGTAATTAGAATTTTATCGATTTAACGTCACACTATATCGATTATTTGTGTTTCAGGGGCTTCAGTACAGTTTACTTAGTTTATGGACCAAATAGACAATATTATGCTGTCAAGTGCATCATTTGTCATAGTAAAGAAGATGAAAGGATTTCTATGCAAGAAGTCGAATATTATCGAGCTTTGAAACATCCAAATCTCGTGGAATGTCTTGATGCTGCCCTTGTAGGTTCTTGTGTAGGAGCGAGAAGTGCTAGTGAAGTGCGCATTCTCTTACCTTATTACAAGGTATATTATAATAATGACACCAGTACAATTATTTGGAATATATATATATATAACTGCATTTAAAAAAATTTACATTATTATGCTAACATTTTCATTTGGGAAATGATTACTAAAATCTAAAATCTTTCAAATGATATATTTGTCACCATGAAATCTTTAGTGTTTAGGTGTCAAAGTTTCGATATCACTCAATAACAAATAGTTTGTATTAATAAAATTTTATATTTACTTATTTATAAAATTAATCAAGAAAACTTTTGAATTTGAAATATCCAAAATTGTTGTGTGTTTAAATTTTAAAGTATAAATAATTCAAATACAGAATTCATATTTTTAACTAAAACTAATAAATTTACATGTAGTCAAACATATTATCATTCATATTACTTATTTGACCTACAGAATCATAATCAAAAAATCTTAACCTGATTTAATTTGGAATAGTCCTTGACTTAAATGATGAAATTTTGAAAAAGACATTAATTATGATTTAAATAATGACCTTGAAAATATATTTTCCTAATGAAAAGTTATGACATATATACTATTTAAAATCTACCAAAATAGGATGGGATAAAGTGAAAACTGATAAACTTGCTTTGTCTCATTAAATTACAACATGGGAAATTATTATGTAATTTGTAAAACTGAAATATTTGAAATAATGGAAATTTTCTATTTTAGGACTAAAAATTTAGAAATACAGCTATAATTCTGTTTCACATTATAATTCATCTTATGTATACTGATAATTTCAGGATTTTAGGATTTCATAACATTATTTATTTATGAAAGATATTTCTATCAATTTATCAGTCTTTTCAAGAAAAGTAAAAAACTTAGCAAGAAGTAGGTTTTATTTTATGAAAAAAATTCAGGAGAGAATATGAAACATGAACTAACATCTTTTACTCAGTGAAATAAAATAGTTTTTATTAACTATAGTATATCTTTGCTATCATTTTAATTCAATATAATATGTTTCTGCATCAAAATACATAGGTCTAAAGTAAATGTTAAGGACAATGAAATTCTAAGTTTAAATAGAATGATTAGTTTACACAGTCAGTCAATACTACGAGTTATATAAAAATTAAGACTAATATAAATGTAATTCTCTTAACATTTAACATATTGAAACAAAAATGCAAATATTATTAAAGAATCAAAAGAAAAATACTAAGTTATTATAAATGTTGCATTTTAAGTCTGTTTCTGTTTTGATATTAATGTATGTAGAGAAGACAGTTATGTTTTGTATTTATTATTATTATTTTTTTTAAATATAAAATTCCTTGAAAAAATTTTAGTAAATATATCTACAAATTATTACATTATATACTACTGTGCTATATCAAATAGCATATTCATTTTACAATTGGTATTAAATTTTATTTTTAACAAATTATTTTGTGATATTAAACATATGGGATTTTTCCTAGCATAATAAAATGTGAATATAAGGAACACACTCAATTAAGAGAAATGTAGGGATTATAACAAAGCAGTCTGTTTCATGTTAGAAGTAAAACCTTTGGGATCTACCAGTGGCCAAGTGGTTCTGTTCCCTGAACACTGGTAGTTTGGTCATATGTTCATGCCTTGCCAGGACAGGCTGGCCATGTAGAGTTTTCTGGGTTTTCTCCACATCTTGTTATCCTAAATAGGGGCCACTTACCCTTAAAAGACCTCCCAGAAGGCATCCTCATAGGCAGATTGCCCAAGTGTTGCATTGCCATAACTAACAAAACAAACAAACAAAAGAGATCCTTTGTGACCAGAAGTAAAATCTTTTGTATCTAATTTATAATTCAAAATTTAAAAAATACAGGTATTTAATACTTAAGTATAGCTTAAACATTTTTGAAAACAAACTTTTTAGAAAGATGTTTTACTGCATTAACTATACTTATCCCATGCATTGTTTTTGGGATATCTTATTCCAAAATATTTTCAAATATATTTATTTATTTTAGTTTAATATATAGATATTGTTATATTTGTAAAATCTTATCTAGAAGAGACAAGATACATGAGTATCTCAATATTATGCGTGGTTTTACTTTACATAGTTTTGCTATAATGCAACTTTAAATAATTATAATATATATAATGCCAGGGGTTGAGCCATCCTCACCATATACGTGGTACAATCCAAAAGTTCAGGGACTGCAGTAATGTATGACAACAAAAGCATGTATTTAAAGTTACAGCGTATGAAATGGATTCTATCAAACCACCCCTACATGTTCAGGTTGATTTTGCCCATGTCACATGATTAAACAGCGAGTGCTGTTGTTTTTTTTCGGAGATAGTTACTTTTGTTTGGCGACGTAATAAAAATGGAGTTTCAAGAACAGCGCTGCATCATTAAATTTTGTCAGCGTTTAGGTAAAAAATTTATGAAGACTTTAAAATTGCTAAGAAAGGTGTATGGTGATTCTATCATGGTGAAATCAAAGGTTTAAAGAGGGCCGAGAATCTATCGCAGATGATGAACGCTCTGGCCGACCTTCGACTTCATGGAACGAGGAAAATGTTGAGTTGGTCTCTCAATTATCTAGACATTTTATGTCGTTTGAGGGAATCCATTCGTCATAAACGGCCGCAGATCTGGTGAAGTGGAGAATGGTACTTTCTGCATGACAATGGACCTGCAAATCGGTCCCAAATGGTCACACAGTTTCTCGCCAAATCTCAAATTAATGTGCTTCCACACCCTGCCTATTCACCGGACTTAGCTCCATGTGATTTTTATTTGTTTCCATCAATGAAAAAGCATTTGCAGGGATGCTGTTTTGTGTCATCAGATGAGGTGAGAGCAGCATCGCAGGAGGCCTTACGGGAGGTTTCAAAAAATGGCTTCCAGCAGTGCTTCCAGAAGTTATACAAGCGCTGGCAAAAGTGTATCATTGCCCAAGGTGATTATTTTGAAGGTGGTTGTGCATCGGTAATATAAACTTTTTAAGGTAAGGAATTTTAAGCCAAGTCCCTGAACTTTTGGATCGTACTACGTACATCATTATAATGGTGGGAGTGGCCCACAACAACTACAACACATTTACACACACATTTGAAATATTATTTACAAATATGATTACTGATTAAATTATATATATACATATATTTTTTTTGAGATTTGAATGGGGTTACTCCCTAAAATATCATTAAAATGCATTGTCATTGGACTTAGAAAGCTGAAACTTTGAGGACACCTACCTTAATTAAAAGTGGATGCTATTTGAGTTGCAAGATTTGAAGTTAAATAAAACAAGTTAAATAAAAGTGTTTAAAAAAATAAAATAGACACTGAATTAAATTCCTGTATGTTTATATTTATGAAACAATTATAGTGTGTGTTTTTATAATCAAATCAGCATATGTCAGCCAATATACAGCTGTAGAATCTAAATATCACAAATGGCATTTTGTCATCCAAAATTTTTTAAATTATAGTAGATTCCAACTGTTTTACTTTAACAAAGTTGAAAATCATTGTCAATCAATCCAGAACCTTCAAGTAAGTGAGGGAAGAATGATTCAATCTCAATTCCTGTGTCAGCTGATTCAAAATTCTAATAAATCATTAGTTAAACTTGTAATAATTTGATGGTCAGATTGTCAAGGTTGGAATAGCACCACTCTGGAGGACACAGGTTTTAGCCCGACAGACAGAAATTTTTATGAGGTGGATTGACCTGGATATGTCTGGCCCATCCCTAGCTGATGTATATATTATCAAAACACTGTTAATGTTTACAGAGCAGATAAAAAAAGAATACAAATTAGAATAAATAAATAAATAAACACTCATTTTTGAATGTTAGTTATTTTTCATTTTGGAATGTGTTGCTATTTTTATAAAGACACTGAAAACACCTTATGTACTTTTCCAGCAATTAATAATAAATAGCAAATAATTTTTAATATTTGCTATTTTTCCTATGTAAAGGTTAACTTGCTTTATGTAATGCTATCTTGAAACTAATTGCAAAATGTGAGGAAGTCCTGAATTCGTAATGCTTTAAACTCTAAAATGTAATAAATGTGGAATGAATATTGTTTTTAATAAGATATATAATTTATTTTGTATTTTTAATATTTAGTCCTATGGAAGATTTAGATTTAATTTCATATTACATAATTTTTCCTATGAAGAGCTAACTATAGTAAAAAATAATTGTAATATTAAATAGTAGTTTTTAATTAATATATCATTATTTATCAATATTTAATTATTAGATAAATATTTTATAATAATTAAGAATCAGTAAAATGCATAATATTTTTTAATCACAATATTGAAAACAAAATATGTGGATATGTTTTTTTTTAATTTTTCATTTATGATATTCAGATTTTGCATAAATTAAAATTCATCAGTCAGTAAGAAAGGATATCTTCTATTCAGTTTTTAAATAAATATAATTATACTAATAGAAAAATTAGTATTAAAATTTAGAATATGAGTTTATTCAAAATTATTTTATAAAATCTCATAATTTTTAAATATTTAACATATTGATAAATTGTTTAATTTTAATAAAATATTTAAAATTAAAAAAAAATTTATTAATTTCAAATATCTTTATGAATTTTAAATATTACTTCTTGCATTTGTACTAGATTAAATAAAGTATTTATATATGATATGTTTTTCATTGGTGATTTATATGATTGATTAATTTATAAAGTTTTGAGATTTAATTAATAAAAAAATTTTATATTATATAATGTTATGAATTTTGTTTGTTTTTAATATTTCATATATAAAATAAAGAATTAACTGTAGTTAATAAAGACAGCTATATGATATTTTATTAGTTATAAAAAATTTTATTTTTTTAACATCATAATTTCTGTATTTTTGGTTGTTAACCTCTAATAAATTAATGCAAATATTAAAGATTTTGCAGATGTTTATTAGTAGAAATTGAACTTTACATAAAATGAATTGACTTAGTGGTAAATAATTTGTTAAATTTGTGACTACATTAATTTGATTAAAAATATTTCAGTTATTTAGTTAATAGTTATATTATTATTAATTAGTGTTGAATTTAACTTTTCTTATATAAGTATATATTTCAAGTTATAAGTTTTCATGATGTTTAAGTTTTTAATTTTAAGAAGTAGAATGTCATTATTTTGATTTTCAAATGATATTTAGCTAACCATTTAATATTAGTTTTTTTTTTTAATACTACAACTCTCTATTTACAATCTTAAAATTTTTCTATCTTTTTTTTAAAAGTCATAATATATGAGACTTATGAATGTATATATTGCAAAATCATATTATACAATAGTACTATTATAAGTTATATAAAACAATTATTTTTTACATTTAAATTTACCAGTATATTCTTTGTTTAATTTATTATTAATATATTTACATAAATTGTTTTTACATTGTGTTATGATATAATTTAAAAACTTTTATATAAGTTTATAATCTGGCACTAATTATATGTGTATTACTCGTACTTATTAATATTTAAATCTTTGTTTTGTTTGTTAGATAGTTGTAAAAGTATATTTTTCAATGTTATATTAACAATTTAAATCTTTAATATTTAATAAGTTATCTTAAAAGTTTTATTTATTTCAATATTTTAAAATAAAATTAATTGTGTATTATATGAGATGGCTATATA
>NW_019384385.1:0-42602 GCF_000671375.1 Centruroides sculpturatus | reverse complement strand
TGAATTTTCATCGATGTTAAGCCTAACAAAAATTTTTTAAAATAATAATCGTCGCTATTGTATCGTTAAAAATTAGAAAATTAAGCTTCGTTTAAATACTGGCTCCCTTTCATGGTCGAATGAGTGTTGCCAGCTAAAACACGTAAAAATAATATTAAAGTAGCCAAGACATAGCCAAATATTGTAGCGCCACATCACTAGCGGACATTTGAAATTTGCCGACTAGGACGGTCGGTTAACCGAGGGGTCGGTTGATCGGGGGCGGATAATCGAGGTTCTACTGTATAATGATAATTTTATTAATATTTCTCTTGTATTTATAATCTGTTTAGTAAAATAGTAAATAGCAATTATTCTTTATGAAATATTTATGTTTATTCAAATTGAGTGGTTATAAGAAATAGAAGTATAAACTATTTTTTGGGGTAGCCAAAATTTATTATAAGAAAGAAATGTATAAGGCTTGTTTTAAGCCAACGTCAGCTTTTATATAAATATTGGCTACTTAAAAAAAGTGCTGATAGTTTAAATTTCTATTAATTTGTTTCAATTAATTTTTATTAATTTTGAAATTTTCTTTTATATTGGTATTCTTTTTTGCATTTGATATTTCAATTATCTACTATGCATATGTAGCTAGAACTATTTCTAAGATTATCAGCACAAAACCTTTCTCACTAATTTCTAGCCATATTAACAGGAGTATAAACGTTTTTGGCCTTCTTAATAGGCCTTCTTTGGGTACACTGTGGAGCGTCAGTTAGAAGAAGTTTAAAAATCTTTTAAAAAGATTTTTAAACTTCTTCTAACTGAGGAAGGGCTATTAAGAAGGCCGAAAACGTTTGTGCTCCTGTTAATACGGCTAGAAATTAGTGAGAAAGGTTTTGTGCTGATAATTTCAATTATCATTTGTGTCATTTCATCATCTGTAATAAATTTTAAAAAATTAAATATTGTTTAAAGTTAAAAACAAATTTGAAATATATTAAATAAGTTTATCTATTCATTGTGCATTTAATATTATGCTAGGTCTATGCACTGCTTAAACTTGCATGGCATTTTCGTATTCAAAGATTTGATAACAATTCTTCATATATCTAGATTTGAGTGTGAATTGGAAGTTATTTTTTAGTTTGTTTCTTTATTTGCTTTGTGACCTAGTAAAGAAATGATGATGATTATATATTTAATTTCACTTTGTCATGCATATTACTATTGAGATTTACATTTTCTTTTATCATTTATTGTATACATTCTGATATCCTAGAAAAACAAATATAAGAAAAAATTGTTAAATGTAAACATGTAAAGAAAGGGATACATTAAATACATCATACTTTATTAGATCAATACATAAATAACTTGGGAGAAAGTTATTTATGTTATTGATATGGTTGATAATCTATATATATAAAAATGAATGTGTGTGTGTGTGTGTGTGTCCTTCATGCATTACCACACTGTTTATCCAATTGCCGTGAAACTTTGAGAAGTTGTTTAATATACTCCCGTAAAGGTTTGTGGTGTAGTACGATTGCCATGAAGCTTTGGGAAGTTTTTTAATACACTCCCACGAAGGTTTCTGGCATTTACCCTACAATAGATGGCGCGCGTTTACACGAGCATTCGAGCACAGTGTGTTCGATCGATTTCAAATTGTGAAGACCATTTTCCCCCTCCAAAAAATATCTCTATATATGCATTTATTATTTATGATATTTGTAATAATTTTTGTTTAATCACTTTATTTCAACTTTTTTTTTGCTAATTACGTAATTGCTCGAACTTTGTTAAAGCCTTAACTGTATTATGAACAACAACCGAAGTTGTAGAAGGAAATTCGCCTATTTTACCGATCTAGGGATCCCCCTTTTCCAAATTTTAATATCAACTCAAAATAATTTAAAAAGACAAATTACAATAAAACGGTTTATTATCCCAACATGCCAAGGAAGAGAGGAAGGAGCAATTAAATAATCAAAATTATGAAGGATTAAAAAAATATATAAAAATGGGGAATATCACACTTCTAACAATCTCTGCGAGTATGTGGGCTAAATTTAAAGAATCCGTGCTTCTCGCATGGACAACTGTATGAAAACCTTTTGGTTTATTCGTGTACACACCAGATGGAAAAACAAAAAATATCGTGTATCCACAAAGCACTCCAATAAATAAATAAAATTGAAACAACACTTTGAAATGTTTTCCCGATGAAAATGAATAATAATAAGTTTCAATAAAAATGATAAAATGTAAATTTAATTTTATCATAATGAGTTTGCTTGAATTTCCTTTCTTCTGAGATCGCAGCAATGCGTGACGGGTAAGCTAGTCTAAATAAAAGAATTTCAGATGAATGTGCAGTAGTTAGCAATGGAGTGCTTGACCATCTGTCCCCAACCTATGTGATGTCAAGAATGAGGCTAACTCACTTTTCTGGATCAACGTGCTTCTGTTTGGACTTTTCACCTCACCAGCATGCTCCAAACATTCTTTCCATGGTCGATGTAATTGTAACCTGTGTATGTATTTCTGTAAAGGAACTCGTGACAACAATTGTTGGACTCTTTCACTGTCTGGTATCATTTCTCCAGCATGATAATGACGACACTACTTGTGGATGTAATCGGTGATCGACTTAACTGATTTCCTTCTCAAGAGGTACAGCTCAATAGCCTCCTCACTGGTGACCCAAATGTGATCTCCGTGAAGTAGTAATTTGGACAATGTGACCTCCACAATGGATCTGGACAACATGATTCAAGTGACACTGGCTGATCCAAAACCCAAATTCCAGACTTCATATACAAGAATCCAAGTAGGCTTCCTTTTTTCCCTCCATGCCAGTCAAGCAGCTGAACTAAGATTACGGAGCCCGAACCCACCGCTGAAGTGAACAGAGTGGCCCTCAGATTACACCCATTTTGGGACAAGGACCAGAGTTGTGGTTTGCAAATATCGAGGCTCAGTTTGCTATCTCTGGTATCATGAAAGACTGTACCAAATACTACTTGGTTGTCTCCGCTCTCAATTCCGACATTTTGAACTATGTGAGCAACATTGTTCTCAATCCATCGGCGAAAAACCATTATAACAGGCTTAAGGCCCAACTGCTTGCCGATTTCTCAGACTCGGAGCAGAGGTGAATCAAAGCACTACTCTCAGACATTGCAATGGGAAATGAAAAACTATCCCATTTACTGAGAAAAATGAGACAATTAGCCAACAACAAATTGGGGGAAGATTTCCTAAAAACCTTATGGTTACAGTGACTGCTGCAACAGACTCAGGTAATCCTGGTAGCCTCTGATGATGGCTTAGAGAACTTAGCTATCATGACTGACAAAATAGGCAAAGTAACGTGTGCGAGCATTAATGTAGTTCAAAAACGGCTCAGATAATACTTAAGGCTAGTTAAATGAGCTTCAGACACAGGTATAATCTTTAAGTCAGAGAATCAAACAATTAACCTACTCTCAGAAAAAAGCTAGACAGGGAAGACCACACTGGCAGCGGTGCTCAAAGATGCCGAAAGCTGACACTAGCAACCTGTGTTGGTATCATCAGAAATACGGGAGAGAGGCAAAATGCTGCCACTCCCCATGCTCTTTTTGCCAGCCAGGAAATTTCTAAGGAAATTGCACGATTCAACCCACTGTGATTTCAGACCTGATGATAAGAGCGTTTATTCATCTTCAACTCCGCTTCTAACTGTGAGTACCTGGTAGATAGCAGAAGCAATGTGTGTGCTTTGCTTTTCTCAAGGAAAGGCATGCGAGACAACCCCACACCATGAGGCTCTATTTGGCAAATGGTACACCAATACAAAAATATGGTACCAAGTTAGTCACACTCAAGCTTAATCTCTGCCACCATTTCCGGTGGCCATTCGTACCATCTGACATTAGTAAGCCAATTATAGGTGCTGATTTTCCACCCGGCTCTATGACTTACTCAAATGTAATTAGATTTTAGTTAACAATGTGACAGAAGTAATGATTAGATATAGAGTGACAATAATAAATAATAGTCAATTATTATTGAACACCACAAGAATTAGCATTCATTTAATTTATGTTCAAAATTTTAAGCATATTAATCATAATCTGTAGGATCATAGTTTTTATGGATAAATGACCATGCAACATAACTGGCTAGACCTGGCACCAACCTAGGTCCTTGTGCTGCAAACAGTCCAAATCTAACCAACCTTTATGGATAAACTGTGGAACAAAAATAAAATATTAAATCAATAAAATTTATCATTTTATTATTTGTTTTATTAATATGTGAATTATATCTAAAATAACATTATAAAACAAAGATTTAATGACTACTAAATAATCTATAATTTTTCTATAAGTGCATTTAAATTATATTTAAAAAGGAAAAGATTTAAGTAAACAACAACTTTACAAAGTAAAAACAAAAATTTGGATCTAATATTTTTGGTGTAATTTATAGACCATTGTCAGGATTCTTTATTAATGGATTAATAAATCTAATTGACTGTTCTAACTAGAATACAAAATTTGAAATGCTCAAACAAATTTGCAGTAAGCAAATTTATATAGAATTAATAACATATTAAAGAATAATAATAAATACATATTAAGAAGATAAAATAAAAAATAAATAAAATAAGAATAAAAACAGCTAACTCACACACAACAGTAAAATAATTAATTCTCAAACACTATTTTATTGAGAAAATATTTATTAAACATTCACAAGTGTTTTTGATCTATTTTACAAATCATTTTCAGATGCATCATACAATTATCAATTGCTATATATAGAACATTTGTAATGGATGTCTTGAATTTTTACATTAGAACATATTTAAATACAAAAGTTGGAACAAAATATCATTTAAACTAGATAAACTCAAAAATAAATAAACTAACAAACATAATAAATAAGATCAAAACTTTTTAAATAATAAGTGAATAAATAATTGAATAAATTTAAAATAAAAATAAAAAATATAAACTAAAATTGCAAAGCCATATTCTTGATTGTAGGGGCATTATGAATTCCAGTCAACTTGAAAATATATTGCCATATCTTAATTTTTTTTTCTACAATTCATAATGCCCTTACAGTCAAGTGGTAGCTTTTCATTCTTAGTTTACATTTATATTTAAAATTTTTTAATTATTTATTCACTTGTTGTTTAAAAAGTTTTCAATCTTATTTATTTGTTATTTTATTTGTTTTTGAGTTTATCTAGTTTAAATGGTATTTTGTTTCAACTTTTGTATTTAAATAGATTCTAATGTAAAAATTTGAAACTTCCATTTACAAATGTTCTATGTATATTGGTTGATAATTGTATGATACCCCTGACAATTGTATGATGATTTAAATCAATTAGTAACTGAGGTAACTTATATAACATTACTTAAAAAAATCATGAAATGCAGCAAAGCTTTTATTTATTAATACTAACATTTTTGGCCATATTTTACTGATCTTCTGATGGAACACAATTTCAAATGTAAGTTAGGAATGAATACAGTTGTAATTCATATATTCTGGAGTTCAAACATTTCAAATGTACAGTACCTTTCCTGTGGCAATAAATATATGTGCATCCCATTTGTGTTTGTTATAAATGGTAATAAATGGTAAGACTGGACCTGTTTGAATTTGAAACAAAACTTGTTTAATAAATAAAATACTCTTCTTGAGCCATGGTTTATAAAAAAAAAAATTGGCTCAATCATTATAACAAGCTTTTCCATATATAACTGAAAGCATTGCTCCTCTGAAAAATCACAAACAATAAAATTATGTACACTCGGCATTTAGCAGATATTACTTGGCTGGACATGCAGATTTTTGCTGCATTGTATTATATATTGCTCAGTTTGCAATATGCAAACAAAGGGAACTCTAAAATCTTGTGTAGTCTCTGTGTTGTTCAAAATGCAAAAAAATGGCTTGATAGATGCTAGGACTGCAAGTATATTATAAGATCCTCCAGAAATGACAAAATGGAACAGCTATATAGCAGATTGCTCAGGAATTGTATTTAAATGAGTCTATTATCAGAACCTTGTTCAATCACTATGAAGAAACTGGTTCTATCATGCCTGTGTGCTGTAATGACAGATTGCCAATGACTACTATTAGGGAAGATCTGTTTTGTGTCAGTTCGTCATGAAATATCAACCTGGTACATTTGTGGAAGCTGCAGAACTGAGGTGTGAACAAATAGGCCAATATGTATCTTCACAAATTACTATCAACAGATTACATGAAATGGGTTACAGTTTGTACAAGAGTAAGTTCAATGAAAGAAGTGGTTTGCATGAGCTAGGAATCACCTGTCTTGGATGGAAGCTTAATGGTGGATGATTTGGTCTGATAAGTCCTTTTCAGTCCTATATGGAAATATTGTACATAAAGTCATCTGCCAGTCGAATGAAGGACTCACCGAAAACCATGTGAAGCAGGAAGTTAAGTATCTGAACACAGTTCAAGTATGGTGATGTTTTGGATATTCTGGCATGGGTGATTTGATTCTGTGAAGGGAATTCAATGTAATGCTATCAGAAAATTTTGCAACAGCATTTACTATCTTCCAAAGCTCAACTTCGTTCTTCCCACATCATCTCGCCAAGCCACATACTTTGTGCTCCACTAGTGCTTGGCTTTGCCAAAATTGACCCAAAGTCCTGGACTTGATTCCAAATTTGCCTGATTTGAACTCGATTGTGAACCTTTGGCATATTCTTAAGAAAGAGGCAAGAAAATGCAAGCCATGAACAAAAGGTTATCTGAAGAAAGTTCTGGAAGTGTGGATTATAAGACCAACACTCCATAAGATGGTTGCCATATCTATGTAAAAACCCAAAGACAACTTGAAATGAAATTGAAATGAATCTCAATAACTTATCAAGTCCGTAGTCTTATCAAAAAATTATTGGTTTTTTTTAGCTTTTCAAAATTCCTTGAAAGTCTTTATGTAGCTATAAACTTTGATTTAAAGGCTCAGACATTTCTATTAGCTGGCATCACAGTTTGCAGTTTCATGAAGGTTTATATTATCAGTTTCTATTGGGAAAAATACACAAGTACAAAAATAAAAGGTCAAAATAACAATACAAAAGAAAATGGAAGACTGAACACTTCAGCATGTTTGAAACTCTTTCTAATGAAAAATAATTTATTTCTGGATAGATGGCACAACACTGATGTGGAAATACAGAACACATAAATTTTAGCTTTTGCATTTATTATTCTCCATATTTGGGATGCAATAGCATGATTTCTTCCATTCTTCCTGTGTCTCATAGATTATGACTTTTGGAGAACATTTGTTAGATTAATGTAATCATTCATTTGTTTGTTTAATGTAGGTTAAATATTTGAACTTCTGTTTCTGGAAGGTTTCCAATTCCTGCAGGTTTTACTGAATTAGAAATAATTTTTTTTCCTTTACAAAAATCAAGAAAAAATTTATAAAATAACATATTTTTAATATAATCATAAACTGTAATAAAGCACAACTGTTGAGCCAAAATTAATATCATTAATATTTTATTGATAATATTTTTATAATATAAACTAAATAGTAATTTTCTTATATATTTGTTTTAGCTTTTTGAATTTTTTCAATAATTCTTCACATTAATGAGCAGTTTGAATTAAGTAATAATATTTGCTTTTCATTATTAATCTGTTTATTTTTATATTTTTTTGCATTTTCAATAAATTGTTTTTTGTGTTTCCATTTGTTGTTTTATCTATAATCATTAAAAGTTGTCAGGGTCCAACATTTTTTACTAAGGTGAAAAGAGTTTCACGATAAATATAAGATGGGAACTGCTGGATTATATGGTATGATATCTTTTAAATATTACTATTACTGATTCCAAAGGTATAACATAAAATTATAAAAATTTTTATTCTTTCTTTGATCAATATTTATGTTGTTGCATCATAGCATATAATCAATAATGTTCTTTTACATACATGTACAATTTCTATAGTTAATTCATTCAATTATATAATTTAAATTTAAATTTTTAATAGTAAAACAATTCTGTAATTAAGATAGTAAGAAGATTTTATATAGAAAAAGGCTGTCTGTACTTTAAAAATCATTGGCAGATGTGATTTATTGAAGCAGTTTATTATGGGCCTTAATTTTCAAGATTTTGTAGCAATGAATGAAGTGGCAGTTTATAGGAAAGTGATAAAATGAGTTGACTGTATAGACTAAGAAAAATATTACTATTCTAAAATTTTAGTAGATAAGTCATAAATTTTTTAAGCTATTTTATTAAAATTAAAATTATACTTAAATAATTCACATTTTCAATATTCAGTGATAAGTTTTATAAAATTAATAATATGTTTTTAATTACATTTATTTATTTTCCATATATAAATGACTTAGAAACAGCTTAAAGTTGCCAGGTCTGGTTTCTTGCATACACTTTGTTTTGTTGTTTATTTACTGTTTATTCTTTTAGTTTGCCTGTAAGTAGGTTTCTTTCTTTCTTTTTTATTTTTATGATGAAAATCATATTTTAAACATCTCAATAAATATAGTTTGAAAGTTAGTTGCAAACATAGTCATTACACAATGCTGTAACTATTTAAAACACAATGACAATTAACTTTCAGTCCTCAATATGACTATTAATATTACACCTTAAATTATATAAATACCTGGCTACCATAGTATGGTCTTATCACATTGAAACTAATATAGTTTAACAAATGTAAATAAGAAACAAATTTAAAAAACATGGAAGAATAACAATGAAATCTGATATAAATGTCAGATATTTTATCATATTTATTGGTTGCAGATTAAAAAAGACGATAGTACATATGGCAATTAATTTCCCAATTTGATCACCTTGGGCAGAATGAAAAAGCCCTTCTATTAACCAAAAATAGTTTTTTTTTTTAAGTGAAAATAGTTTTCTTGGTGCAAAAAGTTACTTTTAGTTAAAAACCTATTGTCAGTTTTAGCATTTCTATGTTTATGGATGTCTTTTATGCACTTATTATGCAATTACACATCACCCCAATGAATAGTTAAAAAAAGTTTTTCCTAAGCTAAGTCGTCATTATTTAATTACGCACAATTTTAGTGTAAAAATATATTTGCAGTTATGAATTTATAAATCTAATCTTTAATGAGATTAGATTTATAAATTACAGATTTATTAATGAGAAATTACAGTATGATTACAGATTTATTAATGAGAAATTAAGACCACTTAATTTTAGATATATAAGAGGACGAAAAAATTTTAAGATAAACTAAATATATAGTTCTCTTTTCAAATTTATTCTATAATTCAAGCAGATATTGTTTTCTTTACATAATAATTTAATTTTTTTGAATTTAGAGAGGAACTTTGCAAGATGAATTGATGATGAGAGCTAAAACAAATACTTACATGCCAGAAGAGCGAGTTTTAAAGCTATTTCGTCAAATGTGTGAAGGCATACAGGCTATACATTCTGCTAAACCATTTCCTTTAGCACATAGGTAAGTTCAATAGCTATTTCATTCATTAAATTTAATTAAATTATCTAGCATTTCATTAAAACTGTTTTACTAATAGTTTTTTTAAACCAGAGAACCATAGATAAGAAATTTAAAGAAAAACTTTTTATTTAAACTAAAAATTTTCAATAAATATTATGGTTTAAAAATTGTGTTCTACTTATAACAAATAATAATATTTTGAGATAAAATATTAAGTTTTTTCAGTTAGGGGCCATCTATAAATTACATAAGGGCGATTTCGGTCATTCTAGACCCCACCCACACTTGTGTAAGAAACTGTAATATTTTTTTTTGATTCCTCTCCCCTTCCCTATCTTACATAATATTTTGGCATGATTTTATAGAAAGATTTTAACCAAAAAAATTTTTTTTATGAAATCCTAAAAACCTTAGGTCCAAAATATATAGTTATTAATTAGTTAATTAATATGTACTATTATTTATAAAAGACTTTATGTGAACAAATTTAAAAATATAAAAATTTAATGAATTCGAGTGAACAATTTATTTTAAGAACTATTTTTTAATTATTAACAATCTTATTATTATTATTATCATTAATCAACGTCATAATATTTATTTTTATATTAATTTTAATTTTCACAAAATACGCAGAAAACTTTGCCAGATCGACTAGCTAGTGCACATGTAAACAGAAACATCATACAAAATAAAACAAGAGAATAGAGAGAAACCACATTCTGTTGTCATATTGATTACATCTTGGCTAAGGCCAAGAAAATAAACTACATGCTGCTAAAATGTGCTAGGTTTACTAAAGGGCTAAATAATAAAGCTTATAAAACTCTATATAATGGGGCAATACAACCATTGCTACTTTATGTGGCCTCTAGCTGTGGTCATGTAACTAGTAAAAATTCAATAGCAAATAAATTACTCTTTCTTCAAAGCCAGTTTGCCATCAGAATTTCAAAGTGCTGCAGAACTGTTTACTAATGCCTCTCTGATACTAGCAGAGTTTCTTCCTTTGCCAGTATGTATTGTAGAAAAGGTTCTAAACTACTACATTAGAACTACAGACGTCAAGGCTCAACAATGGTCTCTACTTCTATCTATGGCTGTTCATATGTTACCACATTGCAATTACCCTACTATCTCTGATCATCATCCTGCAAACAAGGTTATTTGATGTCATCTGCTTCTTCCATGCAGACATTAATATCTACACAGATGGGTCCAAAAGCTCCCTTCTTGTCGGCTCAAGTATCTGTTTCTTCCTCCAAACTGTGACATATTTTGCCAAAAATATGTAACAGTTTGGAGGAAGATACAGATATGTGATAAAAATATGTGACATATTTTGCCAAAAATATGTTAGAAGGTACAGATACCTCTCACATACCTCCATTTATCAATCTGAAGATGCTGTTCAGTGGGCCACTTCACTACCAAACAAAACTCTGTCTATCAACATTTACAGCAATTCTCAGTCTATCCTAAAAGCTCTATTAAATTCCAATTGCAATAGCAATAAAATTGCATATATCCAGCACCATATTAAAAATCTTGTAAATAAGATAACTTTTATATTTGTTCCAGGCCATACTGGCATACTAGATAATGAATAAGCCGACTTTGAGGCTAAGTCAGCTGCAAAGGACACTGATTTAGACTACACTCTCATCCCTCTCTCATGTAGTAGCCTTAAAAATTATAATCATGACAACATTACGCAAAAGTGGAATCAGTAAAACAGTGGCGTGCCATCATTGGAAGCGGTGGATGCACCGCTNTTGAATTTCCTTTCTTTTGAGATCGCAGCAATACATGACAGGTAAGCTACTTTAATTATAATTATTAATTTACTTAAGAAATGACGCCTAATGTCTACCTCTAGTGTCAAATTACTTTATACCAATCCTTTAATTAGCCATATTATAGCCTGATATTTAGGCGATCATTTGTTATTGTATATTTGAATATCAGTGGCAGAATGGAAGCGCTGTATTCCCAATGAAAGCAGTGTATTGTCAAATAGGAGACAGCTTCCACAGCAAAAATATCTGAATACTGTAAAGCAGCCAGATTATACACATTTGCACATGCACTTTACAGAGCACCAACCTCATGCGGTTTAGCTGGTGGATGCTACACACCCTAACGCTTCCAATGATTCAATCCAGGGCTGTTAGCAGACTGCCTGCTAGATTTTTGGCTGCCCTCGCCCATCATGTGAATCGTGAGTAGATTTATAACTTAACCCAACTAACAGGAGTTTACTGGTATGTTTTTATGATGATTCTGTATAGTTAACAGGAATTAAAAAAGAAAATTCATTAAAATATTTGATATATTTATTCTGCTTTTATTCTGCTCTCCCATCTTGTATTACTTACAGATTTCAATGTTAGACTAGTGATATTACCATTTAGTATGTCCCATCTATAAGGGATGCAGAAAAAACAAATACAATCCTTGCTGCCAAAGTTAAAGTTAAAAAATTAACTGTTACTTTGGCAGCATCATTTACAACTAAATGTAATGAATGAGATGCACAAGGTACAAAAAAGCCCTAGAATTTATTTTCCTTAAATTTATGATAGACTATATCATCATCATCAATGTATCCGTTGTCATAAAAAATTGTCTTTCCACATCTTTCCCAAGACGACAAATATTCAAGTACAAAGTAACTGGTTTCAACTTATTATAAATAAAACCCTTCTGAAAGAGCTGGAATATTATTTAAACAGAAGCTTAACTGAACCAATCTCTAGCCAAGTACAGTGGGGACTGATTTCGCTGTAATATTAGATGTAATAAAGACAGTAATTTTTCCAGTTCAATGAGAGTGACCAAAAAGTTGTAAATTTTGGAAATTTCCATGAACACCTAAAATGAATTAGTTAGAAAAGAAATGTCAGATACTCTATTAAGTTTAACATATTTAGATTTTTACAGCTATGATGAGAAATGTTTAAAATTTACAACAACCCTGTCACGTCCTTTGAGGTATACTAGTGATGCAACTAAACAGGCATTTCATATTGACCAGTATCGGCATCCCTCACTGCACACTTACCAGGCGTCTCTGATTCCATCCATTAGCCACTCGAAGAGAGCTATTTGACTAAGTGGATTGTTTTATGATTTTAAAAAGTAAAGAAGATTTTATGTTATTTTTATGTATGTTTCTTTACAAAGCTATATTTAATTATAATTTTCTTTAAAAGTATATTTATACAATTGAAGAATCTTTTGTACCAGGTATGTACTGTACATTCACCACACATTTTATTTCACCAAGTAAGTTTTTATAATTTTATTTATAATTTTAGCCCTTATATCGTGGCTAGCGATTCAGAATGTAATTGTGATATTAAAAATACATTTAGAGAAGTCTGCGGTTTTTACTAGCTTATTGAACAAATGATGCGAATGGACCCGTGACCATCACTGATACACAATTAACTGATTGCCCCTGGAAGTCGGCTTCTTATAGAAACACAGTTTTCCTACTATCAAATGTCATGGCATGCCAATGCAGTAAAAGTAGTTGAGCAGTAAAACTAGTAGAATAACAAGACTTTATTTTTTTAGCGTTGAATGTAGGTTCTCATCACTACTTAGAGATTTAACATTTGTTACTGCTCAACTACTTACTGAGCATGGTAATTGTAGAAGCTACCTGGCAATGTATAACTGGGCAGAAAGTGCTTCTTGCTTTTGTTCTACAGAAAACCTAGACATCGTCAACCATATGATTTATCATTGTCCAATTTACGATCAAGATAGACTTATTCTGAAATTAGAAATTTTTATGCTTGGTTTCAGGTGGCCATGTCCACTCAATAAGTTTGTTCAGAAACCACTGTTACATTATGTTCTAAAAATATGGAATGAAAGACTATTTATAATTTCTAGCTTTACATTTTAGTTTTCACTAAAAGCCAAATACTAATTTTATGTTTACTTTGTATCATCTACTTTGGTTTATGTATTCTTAGTGTTATACACCCATAGGAGTGGTGCACTTATTCTAATAAAAATCAAGAAACCACCACACAGCCTTTCTCTCATGACAGAAATATGTGTAGAGCGTGAATATGCTAGCGTTATTACTCTGTCATGTCACACAAGACAACGAGCGTTCTTAATAGAAACCGCCAAATTGAAGCCAAATTCAAAATGCCACCACTCACCAAGATAAAAAAATAAGAATATTACGTAAGACAAGATCTATTACCTCTATCCCCGAGTTAGAAATCGTAAGAAATCCTTGACCCCACCCACCCCAAAATACCTTACGTAATTTATGGACGGCCCCTTATTTGTTAACACCTCTATTTGTTGTTTATTTGAATGATTTAGAGTAAGTCATCAGTTAAATTAAATTGCAAAATAATGGACAGAAAACTGTATTTTATTTTATATAAAAAATTTAGCATTTAATATTGCCAAGTTTTACATACTATCTGTTTTTTTGTTTCTTTAATAAACAAGTAAGATTTTTCATAAATTTTCTTATGCTCCAATATTATGACTTTAAATAAGAGTTGATATTGTTTAAAATTTTTTCATGAAATAGTATGTCTATGTTCTTTTGTAATGATATCTGTGATAAAATTATTATGTATTTTGGTGTATTTGATGCTTGCCTTTCTATTGGGTGATACTCTTTATATATCAATGACTTGAAAGTCATTGATATATATATCTGACTATCAAGTCAGATATAAGATTCATAAAGAGAGAATTACAGATTGCACTGATACCACTGGTCTAATGAAAATGGTTTTAGCTTCAGTGCTGAGTGGACTTTGTGCATTCATCTTTATCATAGATATGGATTGCACATAGACCTAAATATCTACTTAAATGGCATAGAGATTTCTGTGTTTAATAAAGTTTCTGGGTGTTATCTTTGATAGGAAGCTGAGTTTTGTACCATGCAACCAGTCTTATATAATTTAAAAAGGAGATGCTTAATATCATTGAACTTTAAAAAAATTCTAAGGCGCTTATCTGGGAAGCTGAAAAATGCTCCTTATTAAGAGTTATTGGGTCTAATTTGTTCAAAGCTGGACTAAGGGTGTGTTATTAAAGCCAAACAATCTGCCAGATTGTATAAGACTATAATATCACTACTATTAAATAATTAAATATTTAATAATTTTTCTTAGGTATTAAGTGCCTTCTCTTGATAAATTTAATAATTATAAATAAATTAATATATTAATTAAGTATAATATACTAATTTATCTATGATTATTAAATTTATTAAGAGATGATGCTTAAAGTCTATCTCTAGGCAAAATCACTAAATATTTAATTATTAAATAGTAGCCATATTATAGCCTCTATATTGATGCATTCAGACACAGCTATTACTGAGGAAAACAAATGGTTGTCTGTCTATTAACACATAAAACTGAAATCTCAATTTAAATCCACTATACAAATTTTACAATTTGATCCAAATAAAGATCTATATAGTGTTTCTCCAGTCTGTCTCTCTTTGTTCAATTTATGAGTGAATATACTATATTAGCACAGCTGAGCTGGTAATAAATATTTTAATCTTAAATTTATTTTGTTCCACATTCACCATCCTTTCATCTTAGTTGACATTGGCTAAAGCAATATCCTAGGGATTCTGTTGTGACTCCATTTATAAATTGTGTCTTATGCCTGATGTGTTCCCCCTGGCCATGATGGAATGTCTGGCATGGTTGTTAAGCCCCGGGAAAAAGGGAAGTGAAGGAATTGATGGGAAGGGGTTCTAGGTAGAGTTGGTGCATGGAAGTGTGGTTGGTGGTTCTTGAGCATGAAAGCCGTCACTAAGTAGCTGAGCAAGAGGAAGTGGAAAAACATTTGTAGTGAATTATAAAACAAAGATGCAAGAGAGTACATAAATAGTGAAACGAAGGGCTCCAATGAAATTTCAAGTCTGTGAGGGAAGGTGGTGAGGTTTTATATTCGAACTCTTTGTCTCTGTCGTGTAAATCTCTAACGATAAAGGACTCTTAAGATTATTGTCAGGATTCTAATTACTACATTAGAAACCCTTGATGCACTGTACATCCTTTGGGATAAAATTGTCAGCAAATTAAATTATTGTTCTGTTACATTTTGGTTTGTTGCCTTTGTCTTGTTTCACCCGAGAGTAGTGGATCAACTCCCACAAGTGTCTGATTTATTCTGTTCACTTGTTCCTTTTATTGGCCCATTGTAGAAATTAACTATTTTTTTAAATTTCTTTTTGTTGCTTTTAATTTGTTCTATCCCCAATCTCACAAAATAACATTTTGCAGAAATCCATTATTGTAACAAATTGTTCATATATATATATATATATATATGTACAGATGGATTTAAATCTGAGAATTATATTGGATCAGACATGGTATGCTGTGATGAAATCATGACAGATCAGCTTTCTCCTTTGGCTTCCATCTTCATTACAGAGTTGTATGCTAGTTACTTAGCTTTAAAATACATTGTAATAATTGGTTATTGTTACTGTAGGATTTGATCTTGTATATATCTTGTCAAAATTCATAAAATGATTTACCAGCCTTTAGTAATTTTCTCTAAAATATTGTTCGGTCCAGGCCATGTTGGTATAAAAGGAAATTAATTAACAAACATCTACAAGGTCAGTTCTCTGTTTTAGGCATTCAAATCCTATTGAATGGATTGACCTGAAATCAATAATTAAGAAAAACTAATGAATGCATGGCAAATTTTATGAAATCATAACATATTCACAATAAAGTTCAACAGTATAACCTATTAAAAGTTTTAGAAAATTATTATTAGTTTATATTTCTGAACTTATATTATTATAGGAAATGGGCTAAAACTTTCTTGACAGTACACTATACAACAATGTACATACATTCTTTAGTAACTGACTGACTAAGTAATGTAATGCACAGTATTGCAAAGACCTCCAGATATTAAAAACAATCATTAATTATAATTTTGTTATTGCCAGGAAATTTTAATTTACTGTATAATTTTTAAAAAAAATTGTCTGAGTAGGCAGGATCTAAGTTAGTGGTGGTTTATTGTAAGTTGATTAAGTTAGTGGAGGTATATAACAAAACCTAAAGTTATACTTATTCAATTCAGAACATGTATAATTTGTTTATTAATAAAAATTAATAATAATAATAATTAATCTGATAAAATTTTGGTTAAGGAGTATGAAAACTGAAAAGAAATTTGAAATTGCACTAGTTAAAGCATTAAAAAAAAAAGTGAAAAATATAAAGAAAATCAGGTGTCTGAAAACATGATTTCATTGGTTTGACATTGCAAATCTGTAGCATGATGTTTTCTCCTATAGTGTATCGTGTATAATATGTGTATTTATTATTAATTTGTTATTACAAAGATTAGTTTCTATTTAAAATGATCAAAGACTTCTTTAAAAAGCCATCAACAACCTATAAGTTGTGGATTTGTTCATGATTGTGATCTTTTAAAAAAGATTGTTTTGTTGCTGAGAAATCTGTGGAGTCAAGACGGCATGGAAAGTACATCAATTAATGTCAACAGAAATAATATTTGCATTTGGCACTATGTTCAAAATTATGAGAAAAAAATGCTAAATTCATGGAACTAAACCAGATTTTTTTATTCAGAAACTTTTTTGTTCCTTCAAAATAACATCATTAGTCTTTTCTTCTCATCACTTCAACAACTAATGTCATTGTAATATTTCTAATTCTCTTATAAATTTACATGTTATAAGATATTGAAAGTTTCATCATTTATTATTAAAGTAGTTGGACAGAAATTTATAAAATTCTCATAATATAAAACATTTTAAACTCATATTCTATAAATATGCATACAGTTGTTAGTAATATATAATAACTTACATTTCATCTACAATGACGATAGTTTGAATATTAAAAAAATATTTTCAATGTAGTATTTTATGAATTTTTAACACTAAATATTACACTTTTGGAATATAATAAATATTAGAAAGTAGACATAGACAAGATGATATGTAAGGGTCTTGATCTGGACACACCACAGAGGTTAGGCTGAGTCAAAATTTTGAGTGGTTTTATATAGCAGGCTTGGAGGAATGTCAAGAAACAGTTGGAAAGAATCACTCAGTACAATTCTTATGGTTTAAATTAGGGTTTCTGAAACAGGATCCCGGGATCCCAGTTGTTTTTTTAACCTGGGAAATTTTTCTTATCTTGGGAAATCCTGCAAATTTCTTAAAAATTCACATTTTTCTTATTTTGTGTTAAGGTTGAGGAAATTTTGCAAATAGAAAGTATAATTAACTCGTAATCTGTCAGAATACAATTGTATTTATTAATTTTAAACCTACTTATTAGATTTTTTAAATTTTTGCTCGTTATGACATGTCACAAATGGTCAATAATCAATATGTAGCTTATTTGTGGCAGGACTCTCAAAATTCTTTACCTGTAATATCTGGAATAATTGTGCTTATGCTGTCTTAATTTTTAACCATGCTCAGCAGCTTTAATAACTGTGTAATGCCAAGTTGCGCAAATTGGGCAAGGATACAAACGAGTACGAAGTCTGCAAGTATGAAGTTTTTCTTCATAACCTGATTATTAAAGACAAACAAACTGCTGAATTATTGGGCTATGATGTTTCTATTAAAGCAGTCGAGGTAGACAAATCAAGAATAGTAGAGAACAAAAGAAGTACTACAATCTCAAAAAACAAACTAGAAATCTTTCGGGATACAGGTGAAAAAACACATAATATCTGTCTTCTCTTAAATGCATTAAGCACTATTCCAATCACATCAATTGAATCGGAAAGGGCATTCTCAGTAGCAAGACTTTTCATTACTAAAATAAAAATTAGATTGAGTGATCGGAGTATTGACTATCTTTGCTTTTTAAAATCTTATAAAAATTTACAATATTTTGTATTATATTTTATTTAAAAAATGAAAATTACTTTCTAAGTTAGAAGTTTAATCTAAGTTCATTTTTTTTATTTTTAACTCAATTCAAAGTATTTTTTTTTTGTATGCAGTTTCCAGCAAACTTTAATAAATTTTTTTCTATTTGTGACAATTTTTATGTAATTCAAAGGTAATTTTTAATACATATCTTACACAGCATTATTAATATGATTTTGGAGGTTACAGAATATATTAAATTACATTAAAAAACAGAAAATAATTATATCATTTGATTTCATGATATTTTGTATATCTTAAAAATAGTTAATTTTGTCCCAGGATCCTGGGAAACACTTCACTTTTGTCCCAGAATCCCAGGACAAGCAAAAGACCGGGAAATGAGAAATCCTAGTTTAAACCTATTTGTGGCACTAACGTGATTATCTATACATGAATTCATGGAACATATTCTATACATATATTACAGTTCAAGTGCATGATATCTGTTATAACATAATGTGTTCAATTGAGTGAAAGAGTTTACAATTCTTTGTTTAGGAGAAATATAATACTTTAAAGTTTGAAATTCCTATTTCAATTATCATCATATAAAGGACATTCCCAATCATCAAATGTCTGTTCTGAAAGAAAATGATGTTCTGATTCACATTGGTTGGATAATACTTGATTAGGATGCTTGAGTTAGAAGATGACACACTGAAGCAAATTCAGCTATCTCTGATTAGGTGGGGATTCTCTACCTTGGAAAGAGAACACTGATGGGACAGAGTGGGCAATGATTCTCCCAGACTCTTTAGGAGGTATTCAGGGATCTTTGAAGAGTGGTGGACAACTGCTGTTGATCCTGATGATGATAGAGTTTTTCTGTTTTTTGGGGAGCAGAATAACAAGTCCAAATTTGGTAAGAATTTTAATTTCTCATGTTTGAATGCTCCAATGAGACATGAGACAATGTTTTCTGGGAGAAGCAGTGACTAGCAAAACCATGGAAGATGTGTCACTCTGAGGGAAAGTTAGACAGTAGATAAAATTTATATCAACTTCCTCCTGAACATTTGCAATGTTAGGTTTAAGTAATAAAGCAAGATTTTTACAAAAATAAACATTTCCATAGAATTTTTAAAATTTATTAAAAAATGATAACTCTGGATCTATGCATGATGCAACCCATACTTTTTGAATGTGACATGCTGTTATTTTGTTAGAGGTGAAGTTATTTAGGATTTGTTTATGTTGTAGGCAAATTGGAAATCTAGCTCATTGTAAAGGGTTTTTTCATTTTACAGTGGTGAGCCTGGCAAATTGAAAAATCATATTAGATTTGCTATTCAGCTTGACATTTCTTATGTGCTTTGCAATCAGTTCACACAGCTTTAGGTAATTAAGAAAGTACACTCAGTCAGGCTAATTTCATCCAGGCTTATTGTAATATGCTGAAGACACGGAAAATTATTAGACAAACAGAAGACAGATTTTTCATTTTTAAGAAAGATTATTATTATTATAAAGTAATCTTAAAATAAGTATCATGACAGCATAAAAATGAATAATATAAATTAATAATGAATAATAATTTCAATTGGAAAATAATAATTAATTATGTTTATTTGTTTTGCACAATGAAGTGCTTTTGATAGACACCAGGCTTTAATTTATATCCATCTTTATTTTGATGTTTAGGTGTTGATATATTATACATTTTGGGCTTTTGTGCCTCTTCTGTCAGCTACAGAATTATATTAGTTTTACAATGTTATAAAATTATAAAACTATAATAAAATTTGTTTTAAAAACATACCTCTTTCTTATTTCTTGTTCAACATGCTGTATGAAACAAATACATTATATTTTTGCCTCTTTATAAATGCATAGAACAACTAAAAAATATAGAATTAACACTGATATATACCTGACTTATAGAGGATCGGTGTATATATCACTGATCCTCTATAAGTCAGGAACATTTATTTGGGCTCGTCATTAACTATAGAAAATCAAACAGCCCATAACTTAAATTTTCAGGAAATTGTATAGCAATTTAAGGAACAAGCACACCAAATAAAGTTTTAATTCTATTGTTATTTACAGTATTTTTATTAATGTATTGTAATATAGTTTTGTATTACTTTTAATATAAGTTGATGATATAAACTTCAATAAAATTATATTAAATATTACATTACATTCAAAGTTTCTTTTAAACTAAAATTAAATTCAGTAAATAAATAAATGTAGTTTTAAATGTTTCAACAGAGATAAGGAGCAATAAACCTAATCATTGCCGTTATTTTCAAATAAAGGACTGGCTCTGCATTTTAGTGATCTGTAATAGCTACTGATTACCCCTACCCCCTTCAAATAGTTTACATAGTTTGTGAATGTTTCCATAAAAACGTTTGCTGATTATGATTTAATCTTTCTGTTATGTTAAAAATTTCCAGTTAAGAGGAGATATTTTAACAAATTTGTTAAAATAAAATTTTAAACTATAACTAAATCAACACCTGTTCACTCGCTGAGAGATTTATTCTTAACACAAACGTTTTCAATCCAATCAATGGATCATCGTCAGGTAAATTAGAACATTTCAAAAAATAGAACAACAAGTTCAAAATACAAAAAATATAAATATTAATAACGGATAACCAATATATTACTAACAGCAAAATAACGTTTTTAAATAATATAATTAATACAAATGCTGCTAAAATTATAAATAAAAATATAACAAATAAATTGTGTAATTTGTTAAGAATAAATCTCTCAGCGAGTGAACAGGTGTTGATTTAGTTATAGTTTATTATTTTCTGCTGAGCACGCTTTGGGTTGTTTAAAATTTTAAAATTAAGTTGATAGAAAAATTATCTAAGTTAAAACAGGAACTCCCTTTTCTCACGGAGAGAAAACCATTTAGTTCCTTTGAAAGTGATAGTTCAAGTGCAATATCTCACTTTTCTATCCATAAGACTGCCAAACTTCCGCCACGCATTGGAAGTGTGGTGCAATTTTCCAATAATTCTATTGGACGAAATACAGCATAATAGGTCAAAAATGACCTTCCAATTTGCTCTTGTTTGGTTGACGCTCTTTCTGTACTTCACTCTTGTAAACACACTTATCCTTCTCCCAGTTCATCATCTCTGCTTATCCCAACGACTCTTTGATACAAGGTAATATGATAATTATTTATGTAAACTTTCTTTTTCTCAGACTAGTTTAGTGGGATAAATTTGAAGTTCTCTCATTTGTGTTTATATCAATACTACTAATTTTCGTTCTTATGTTAAATTAAAGTACTCCTTTATGAATAGATAATAGATATAGTTATGTTTAAATAAATAGATATATTTCTGATGTATTGTATTTCCATTTGATTTAATGTCTAACTCCATCATTGACCCACGTAAACCATGCCATTTAATGTTTAAGACAAATCCTCCTTAAATTCTGGTTGATTCTAAATATCTTTAGCTAGTCAGAAGTAAAATAATTTTCTCGTGAGTTAGGATGCAACTAATTTTATCCTAACTGGTATCAGGTTCCTGACTCTGGAGATCTTACTGATTCTATAGATAAATAATGGCCATCCTCAGTGAGACAGAAGGTGACTGGACCTCACTCATCCTCACACTTATTGATGAATTTGGGGTTTTTCTTTTAATAGTTTTTTTACTGCTAACATCTAGAAATTACAAACATCAATTGTTTAATCCAGAATGAGTCTTGTTTTATGAAAATGCAAAATTGTATAGATGGGCCATATGTGAGAAAAGAAAAACCTGTAGAATTTTTACTGACAGTAGAAATTTGTATTAAATACTGCCGTGTAGTATTTCTAGAATAGCTTTTATAGAATTCTTATTAAAGAGGCTTAAATTTGAAATGGCCAAAAACTACAATTTATTCTATAATTAGTCAACTATTATTAAAAAAACAACAAATAACTGATTTTAGTTATATGTTTACAGTATTCTGTCTGTTTATAGTGGTTGTTATTGCTGAGAAATGAGATAAAACCTAAAAGGTTTACTGTGCATCTCTAATAAACAACAAAAAAAGTGTTTTAAGTATTTGATTTGCTTATGAAGGATTATCCTGAATGAAAATCTAGCAGCTTCTAAAAAGACGATAACATTACTTTTTTTATTTCATTATTTCAGAATTCAATTAAAAGTATTTATAGATTTTTTTAATATTAAATTAACAAATTATGATTTGACTGATTATAATTTTTGAATTGAATAAAACTAAATCTGTACTATAGATTAGTTTTCTCATTATTCATTGGTTGTTCAAAGTACAAGTTATGTAACATAATTCTATATAAAAAGTGATAACATTAAAATTAATTTATTTGTTTTACTAAATACACTTCAACAACCTTAAAACACAGCAAAAATTTAATAACTATAATGTTTTTGATCATTTTTAACAATCTTCCTCAAGTAAAGTACAACAGAATGCCATACATCATTTAAAATGTCAATGTTCTAGAACACAAATTTTAAACATTGCAATAGGACTGTTAAGCAATCATAAAAAGAATGCACAGCTGTGAAATTATTTGAAAAATAATAACAAAAAATAAGAAAAATAGTAACATAACAAAGTAAAATCAATACTAAACATAAATACATATAATGATGCACTTGGAACCAATTACGGTGTGATAAAAACATTGAAAAAACAAACATTTTTGCACTTCTTCTGGGCTCTCCATCAGGTTCTTAACCATTCCTCGATGAAATGGTTAAGAACCTGATGTATGCAGGCTCTACTAAATGTAACCTGATATATGTAGGCTCTACTAAATGTTCTACGGACATCAGAATACAAGAACATCAGGTGGATATTCATCATGAAAGAACCTCCACGGCCTTTGCTACTTATGCAACAGATCCTGACATAGAAGCTTGCTTTTACCAGGCCAATCTCTTCACTACACCTCCCACTAAACACCTCAAATGGTTAGAGGCTATGCACATTTTTAAATCCAGCATCACAGCTATGTGCATAAATTTTAAAGATGAGATGGTTTTGTCATTGGCCCGACAGGAGTTGATTCACAACTTGCTCTAGCTGCTCATTGTGTTTGGGCAGATTGACTTATTGTGCATGCGCAACATGGTTTTTTTATAAAGTTTTTCAAACTTATAATCGAACTCTTATTTAAACGTCATTTCATAATCGAATAACTATCTAGGAACAGTTAAGAACCTGATGCAGAGCCCAGAAGGGGTTCAAAAATGTTTGTTTTTTTCAATGTTTTTCATCACACCGTAATTGGTTCTGAAGTGCATCATTATCATTAATTCGGTGTGGTGAGTAGTTAAATACATATAACTATAACAAATACAAAAATAAAGAAAATAAAAGTTATATAAGGTACAAAACATTATAGTTATTAAAATTTTGCTGTGTTTTACAGTTGTTGAAGTGTGTTTACTTTACTCAGCAGCTGTGAATTAGTTTGTTTTAGTATTTAGAATTTAAATTTTACACACAAAATAAATTGTCTTTAGTTCTTATTCCATTTATGTTTGTTTACTTGATGTTGATAATGTGTTAATTATCAAAAGTGCTTAGTATTTGCAAGTAAAATCTTGTAAACAACACTGTTTTTGTTTCAGTTGTGATTTTACACTGAAGACCATTTATTTTATGTTTAATAGTATATCTTAGTATGGTCAATTGAGGGCTGCCCAGAAGGTAACAGAAACCTGGGAAAAAATACATATTGAGGTCCTATAGCAAATTCAATTAATATATTAAAGTAAAGGAGATATATGAAAAAAAAGTATATCAGGCCCAGGGCAATTTCCCTCTGGACATGCTTGTGAGCATAAACTTACATGTTTTGTCTTTGATGTAAGTTTATGCTTTTCTCATGTGCTGATATAGTTATGTAACAATAATTTCAATAATGTTAGTTGTTAATGTTTTAATTTATTATAATACAAATTATAAATTTTATATATAATAATTTTATTATTGCTTGTTTGTTTTATAGAGATGTAAAACCAGCCAATGTTTTGCTTGGAGATGATGATAGACCAGTGTGGATGGATTTTGGTTCAATGGGGAAAGCAAGAATTGAATTGAAAAAGTCAGCAGATGCCCGTGCTTTGCAAGTATTAAAATTTTTATTTTTACTGAATTACAAGAAATAATAAATATAAAACTATTTTTATTTGAAGTATAAACTATGGTGGAGTTACTTTGTGCCTTTATTTTATCATCAGTATAACAAGGATACAAATTTGTTACATTACACAAAATTTATAGTATCTGTATTAAAGCATAGATGACTTTTCTGATATGTATTAAACATTACAATATCGTAATTACAAACTATTTTACAGTAACTGTTTGATTGTATGCTTATAATTATTCTCTTTGATATTTATTCATTTTTCTCATGTTTATTTTGATGAATAATTTTAATTATTTATTTTATTAATATGTAAAAAAAGAATATAGAAATTTTAATAATTAATTTTAATAGTCAAGATAGTTTTCTCTTGAAGTAAATCTCTTAAAGATATGATCTTAATTAATAGGTTTTCTTGAAGTTTCAGTTGTATTTTAACACATTTAATTCAGGAGCATATTTTCTGTATTGATATATTGAATGGTTTTTATTAGTGATGGGATGATGAATAAAAATTGAGAATCAGAAAAATCAAACATTTTCCAGTAATCAGAATTGAACAAATATTGTTGTGATTTCTGATTCTTAAAATGATTTTTCCACATTTAATAAGAAAATTAATTACTGTATTTCTTTCAGTTGAAGATTACAAATTGTTTTAATTATGATATTAACAATTAAGTATTAGAAACTTTATTGAAACTTTTGTGTTGACAAAGCAGAGAGTATTCAATGTCCCATACATGAAGTGATGTTTGTCATGGCAGACTTCTTTCTTTTGTATATCGGGCACAATGAGAGATTGCACTTAGTCAGTACTAACTGATCCATTTTACGGGAGATAGGATGACATGATGAGATAGTTCTTTGAGAAAACTTTTAAAAATTATCTAATAATATATAATTTATTCAAAAGATATTTTGAGATATATTAACTTATAAATTTTTTCCTTATATTATCACAGAGTTTCTACAGATAAAAGTATTTCAGGATTTTTGATTTAATGTGAAGATTAAGTTTGATACGTTATTGGCAATAATTGGAATAATAGTCAAATATTTTGTATTAAAAGTAGATTTTATAAATGTATATTAAAATACTACTAAAATAGTTATTGATACTATATGTATGAAATATAGTAACTACATATAAACAAATAAATAACTACAAATAAACAAAGTTAATATATACAGTTAAATCTGGGTAATTTGAACTTGAATAATTTGAATCTGCCCATATTTTTCTTAAAATTCATATTTTATTTAGTGTTAAAAAATACAGTTAATTAGAAATTTTTGGTATAAGTTTTTTGATAGATAAAAGCTACTATAATTTATATGTTGAATATGAAACTTAAAAAAAGAAAGTAGCATGTGGTCTGGTTTATGGAATATGTGTTTTGGGAATTTCTATAATGCTTGTTCTAGCAACAGTTTTGCCAATAAATTTACAATTTTACTGACATTTGTTTCTAGATAGAATTGTTTAATTATATTTTTATGATATCTAAACATAGAATGTACCCAGTTTAATCTTTAACTTAAATGTTGAAATGATTTAAAGAAGTGGAAAAGAAAGTGAAGAGAAAATATAATACAGTGGAACCTGGTTAACTTGAATCAGTTGAAAAAAAATTCAAACTTTGAGTTAAAAAGTTTCAAGTTAGGGATGTTTGGCTAAAATTCAAGATTTTGTTCATATCCATAATAATAAACTATCTATATGATATTTATATAGGTCTCATTACACTCATTGCCATAAAAATTAATGCATTAAGAAGGAGTTATCAGAATCAAATGAAATCGTACTGTACATGTTTGAGTGTAATGGTGATATAAGTAAATGATTACAAAATGAAAGCAAAAGTATCATTTATTGTAGGAAAAACTACAAATGAAAGGAGGTTCTAGTACTTTGTTGGACCACCTCTAGCATGAATACATGATGTGATATAGGCAGGCATGGAGGCATGCAGGAGCCGTATGGTGTCCTGTGGCATCTCAGTCCACAGTTGCTGCAAGCAGTTCTTTAGTTTAGCCAAACCCCTAAGCTGTCTAACTTGGCATTCTAGGTGATCCCAGAAATGTTCAATCAGTGACAAATTGGGAATAGGCAGGCCAAGATGTAGCAGATGCAGTCCTGCAACACCCTTACTATGTGTGGTTGAACATTGTCCTGTTGGAAAATGGCTCTTGGGAGCCTGTCATGAGAGGCAACCCATGCGGCTGCAGGATGTTGCTAACATATCGCTGGACTGTCATGGGCCTTTGGATCACTACTAGAGATGACCAGCTGTCATATTTGATGGCACCCCCAGACCATCGTACTAGCTGTGGGGACAGTGTGCCACTCCAAAGCATAGGTAGGATTGAGATGTTTACCACAGGACCTTCAGACATGCACACATCAGTGCCTCACACTGAATCTGGTTGTTGCTGTAGATGACTCTGTTCCATTTTGCTGTGGTCCAATCCCATCGGGAGCAACACTACTCCAAACAGAAGTGACAGTGGGTGATGTCAATGACAGCATGTGTAATGGCTGCTGTAATACCAAATGTTCCTCACTCAGATGCCTCAAATGGTTTGGACAGACATGGGCCTGTAATGATGATGCCAACTGTGTCTGGATGCCAAACAATATGGTTGGATGTGTGCATACTTGTTGGAGGACCAGGCAGTCCTCTTGGCTAGTGGTCTGCTGAGAGCATCTTGGATCTGGACACCATGTGTATGAATTCTCTCTCATCCACTGGTTGCAAGAGCTACTCACAGTGTTGTCAGAATGGCTTTTTGGCAAGATGACCATCTGGCTTCTCTTAACCTGACTATCCTTTTCCTCTCAAACACAGTTAGTTGCTCGTATGGTCTTCAATTACAACATAAAAGCATCTCTTGTGAAATAATGTTCTTTGGCAACAGGTAAACTACAAACAGGATGCTTTTGTGTGCTTTTTTATAGGCCAAGAGGGATGCAGTTTAATGCCCTCTGTTGGCATTATGCAATGAGACAACACATTATAACTCTAATCATTTCCATANACGTATATATATATATATATATATAGTAACATATTTTAAAAATATATATGAATATTTTGAAAACAAGTTAACATTTACTCAAATACTTGCCAAATTTATTATATTATTTTAAAATCTAAAAAAATTATTTTAATAGTAATATATAACAAAAATTTATTATTTATTTTAATTTGAAGTTAGACTATTATATATATATAAAGGCAGAAAAGTAAAAATAGATTGTATTTGTTCAGATAAGTGTGAGAAAGTGGACAAAATTGAGTAAGTTCAACATGTTCTATGGGGTTGTCTGTGCCAGCCACAACTTTGATAGAATCCGAGGATGAAACAAGTAAAAATGCATCACAATCCAAGGAGGAAGTCAGATAAATCTGAGATGACAAGATTAAGAGTGAGGCTGCCACATCATAGAGTGCAGCAGACATGACATGACATTACAGGAATAGAAGGTGGTAGATGAGCATGTTGATAAGATTGAACCTGATAATGTTGGACCTAGTGATCTAGATGGTAAAAGAGCCTCAAATTGTCATACCAGAAATGATTAAACAGTGTGACTTTGGACTTCCGAAGTTTGATAAGGGTGTATATATATATTTATAAATTTTATATAGTGGTGCCTTATATTTCAAATTTAATTCATTCCAGACAACTGTTTGAACTCTGAATCATTCAAAGTCTGAAGCAGTTTTTCCCATTAGAAATAATGGAAAGTGAGTTAATCCATTTCCAGACCCTAAACAATACCTGTTTTGATAAACTTAAAATGCAAACACACATAATTTAAGGTAAAAATATAATTGAATGCCCTAATAATAAATTAAAACACAAACAATAAATGAAATACATAAATAATATATAATAAAATGAAAATTGCATTTACTGATTGCACACCATCTACTTTGGCATTAATCATGGCTACCAGATTTGCCACACATGTGCTGCTTTCATGCTTTGCAATAAGTTCCTTTTTCATGGTAGCCCTTTTTGAGCCTTCCTCTTACTAGTTAGACTTCTTTCTTCCACATATTTCTCGAATGCTGTGATTAATTAATAAGTAAAGGCTGAACAGAAAGTTTTTGTATATTTTTAACAGTTGTCATTACTTAATGTAGATGTGTGTGCAATTTAATTATGATATTTATGAATTTTAATACATTATTGATAATTTGAGATTATATTCTTTGTTCAGAAGCTTGTTTTATGCTTTCAGTGCAATTTTTATTCCATGTCCAGTTTGAACTTTGAAGCATTGTTCAAACTCAAGCAAATTTTTGTCAAATTTAACATTTGAACTCAAGCATTTGAAGTTAGTCATTCAAAGTGCAAGGTACCACTGTATTAAATAATTCTGTCTGGAAACTATAATTTAATGTGCTAAAATAATCTAGAAGGCCTGTTATACTCTGTTAGTGCCTGTTTATGAAGGATATTGGTTGTCCTCATGCCTTTTAATGAGATCAACAACCTAACAATATACATGCCTGCCATCACATGATATGATGATTATTTTTAGTTGTACTTGGTTTCCATGCCATATAGAAAGTTTCTGATTAGTTTATTTGATAGATGAACGTTAATTTTTTATTTAAGTTAAAATTTCAGAGGGTTTATGAAAATACTGTATCCAAATCCCATTCAAGTTAAAACAGTTTGATGAATTCAAGATAAACCAGTTTGATTTACCATGCAAATTCCTATACTAAGACAATTGGGAAAAGAAAATGACTTTGAGTTATCTCAGTTTGAGTTAACCAGGTTCCACTGTATTGCCAAACAATGTGGAATACTGCTGAACACCAGAAATTTGCATGAAAACTACTTTAATTTTAAAAAATGGATAATTTGAACTTTTCTTGATTCTTCTTGGTATTTGAATTAAAGATAGCTGACTGCTTAATAATAATAATAATTTTTTATTAAAGTTTAAATCAGATTAATTAATTATGCTTTTCATAATTTTGTAGGATCTAGCAGCTGAAAAATGTTCAATGCCTTATCGAGCACCAGAATTATTTCATGTAGAAAGTTACTCAACAGGGACAGTGTGCCACTCCAAAGCATAGGTAGGATTGAGATGTTTACCACAGGACCTTCAGACATGCACACATCAGTGCCTCACACTGAATCTGGTTGTTGCTGTAGATGACTCTGTTCCATTTTGCTGTGGTCCAATCCCATCGGGAGCAACACTACTCCAAACAGAAGTGACAGTGGGTGATGTCAATGACAGCATGTGTAATGGCTGCTGTAATACCAAATGTTCCTCACTCAGATGCCTCAAATGGTTTGGACAGACATGGGCCTGTAATGATGATGCCAACTGTGTCTGGATGCCAAACAATATGGTTGGATGTGTGCATACTTGTTGGAGGACCAGGCAGTCCTCTTGGCTAGTGGTCTGCTGAGAGCATCTTGGATCTGGACACCATGTGTATGAATTCTCTCTCATCCACTGGTTGCAAGAGCTACTCACAGTGTTGTCAGAATGGCTTTTTGGCAAGATGACCATCTGGCTTCTCTTAACCTGACTATCCTTTTCCTCTCAAACACAGTTAGTTGCTCGTATGGTCTTCAATTACAACATAAAAGCATCTCTTGTGAAATAATGTTCTTTGGCAACAGGTAAACTACAAACAGGATGCTTTTGTGTGCTTTTTTATAGGCCAAGAGGGATGCAGTTTAATGCCCTCTGTTGGCATTATGCAATGAGACAACACATTATAACTCTAATCATTTCCATATGTGAGATAGCCAAGGACGTAATCAAAGTTATGCCACTTACGGGCGCTCGATCGTGAGATCGGCTCTCGTAACTTTTTATAGGAGGGCGGTTAATACGCGAAACCGATCTAGACTGCGAAGTCCAGATCTATGTCAGGATTCCTAGACACCAGTTTGTCAATTTAATTCCGCGGACAAACACGCGTATGAGATCTGATTCATACACAAATTAAGAGTCATTTCTTTTGATAAACAAACAACAATAAATTTAATAAGACGTAAGAAAATAAAAACTAATACAAAATATTAAATGAAGGAATGTTATAACTACTACAATTAAGATACACGTCGAGAGATATATGGACTTATACTATACCCGATGCGCGATCGAGAGAGAGAGCTCACAAAATCGTTATAAAACATACAACCTGGTTTAGTTGTCGTTCGTCTTCTTCTCTGTAGGCAAGGGACACTTTGGAGATAAAGTTCATTTACTTCTTTCCATGGGAGATCGATATGTGCACAAAATCAAAGTATAACTTCTAAGTGCTAACTCGGGAATTATTCTATGTGACTCGTCTAAGGGCGTTGGTCATCAGGAGGAAAACATGTGTGGAGTCCGGACACTTCCAGATCTGTCGATGAACTCCCTGAATTCTGACAAATTTCCTCTATATCTCAGGATTTATGACCAATCATCTGCTAGAAACTCTTTCATGTGAACGGATGAAAGGGGAATCAAAGAGGGGTGGACAGTTCCCATCTGAGCGAGATTTTTAGCGGATAAGGGAAAAACAGAGGATTACGAACTTCCCTCAAAGGAAGTAACATCTGTTATCTGCCTTTTCCCACGTTAAAACATTATTTTTCTCACAAAAATGAAATAATATTTTATGACAATATTTAACATTATTAATAAAATTACTGGTTTAGACCCAGGGCTATTCAGAACTCACACATATGTACTTGAGACTTATCAGCATGCTAAGTTTTGCAGTGATATGACAACTCCTTGATGTGCTGATTTTTATGGCAATGAGTGTACATAGAATCATTATGTTGATGTTAATCTCTGGGTATTGTCCATAAACTCAAATGCTTAACTGAATGGTTAAATACAGTAGACCCCCCTATAACGCTTAGATACGTTCCACGCTAACCGAAAATTACGTTGTAGGAGTGAGCCAATCGCAGCCCGATAGGTGGGAACTTTACGGACTAAGGCTGTTCGAAAGGTTTTCTTCTATAAAATTAACCGATTCTAGACTAATTCCACTCAACATTTCCAAAACACGTATAATTTTTTGGGAGTAATCCGTACAAACTATGCTATAAACAAAAAATTTTAGGATTACTTACACCGTTCGACTACGCCGTTGCTTAAAGCTGGTTTTCATCGCGGAACAGCACGCGAAACGACGGCCGCAATTTCTGATAACGAATTTTTGGCGGAAAAATAACTTTACCTTTGGAGACATCATTAATATAAATAATTTTTATGGACGTTGAATAAGAAGTGTTTCTTTCACAAGAAATGTATAAAATTAGTGCTGTATTAGACTTACGGTACCTAATTTACATACTGTGCAGACGATAACAAACTCAACTTACTAGCTTAAATCTCCGTAGCGTGTTGCCAGGTGGCAGAAAGCATATATATAATTATAATAAACTTACAATAAATTAAGTTAATATATAATTATATATACAGTAGCTAATTTATATATAATTAATATATAATTATATGTACAGTACCTAATTTATATATAATTTATATATAATACTAAACAGACGATAGCAAACTCAATTTAGCCGCTCCGTAGCGTGGCGCAGGGTCGGAGGAAAGTAGTTCGGCTGCTCATCCACTATTGGTCCAGACTCTATCAATCTTGTCGCGAAACGACGTTATGGGAGGTATGTTTTACGAGAGTTTGTACAATTTTTTCGTTACGTTATAGGAATTGTCGTTATTAGAACGTACGTTATAGGGGGGTCGACTGTAATCTACTGAGAAATACTTTTCTGAATGGTTGATCCATTTACTTCTATTCCTAGAATTGATCCTTTTATCAGCAATCCATTCATTTATTACATCAGCTAGTCAGAGAAATCCATCACCAATCAAATAAAACAAAAAATATTTGAAAAAAGCAGGTTTGAATGGCAGTTACAGTATCTAGGTCACAAGCTGTCTGGAAGCCACTATCCCACATGCCTGCCATCACATGATATGATGATTATTTTTAGTTGTACTTGGTTTCCATGCCATATAGATGATTAGTTTATTTGATTAGTTTATTTGATAGATGAATGTTAATTTTTTATTTAAGTTAAAATTTCAGAGGGTTTATGAAAATACTGTATCCAAATCCCATTCAAGTTAAAACAGTTTGATGAATTCAAGATAAACCAGTTTGATTTACCATGCAAATTCCTATACTAAGACAATTGGGAAAAGAAAATGACTTTGAGTTATCTCAGTTTGAGTTAACCAGGTTCCACTGTATTGCCAAACAATGTGGAATACTGCTGAACACCAGAAATTTGCATGAAAACTACTTTAATTTTAAAAAATGGATAATTTGAACTTTTCTTGATTCTTCTTGGTATTTGAATTAAAGATAGCTGACTGCTTAATAATAATAATAATTTTTTATTAAAGTTTAAATCAGATTAATTAATTATGCTTTTCATAATTTTGTAGGATCTAGCAGCTGAAAAATGTTCAATGCCTTATCGAGCACCAGAATTATTTCATGTAGAAAGTTACTCAACAGTTGATGAAAGAGTTGATATCTGGGTAATTAAGTTTTATTTTAAAAAATATTATTTTTTAAATAATTTGTTATTTTGATTATAATAGTTAGATATAGTATAATTAATAGATATACTATAGATATAGTATCTATATACATGGTACAATCCAAAAGTTTGGGGACTGCAGTAATATATGACAACAAAAGCATGTATTTGAAGTTACAGCGTATGAAATTGATTCTATCAAACCTTTCCTACATGTTCAGGTTGGTTTTGCCCATGTCACATGATTAAACTGCAAGCGCTGCTGTTTTCTTCTGGAGATAGTTACCATTGTTCTGTGATGTAATAAAAATGGAGTTTCAAGAGGAGCTGCAACATTAAATTTTGTCAGTGTTTAGATAAAACACCTACGGAGACTTTAAAATTGCTAAGAAAGGTGTACAGTGATTTTACCATGGCGAAATCAAAGGTGTACAAATGGCATCGGCATTTTAAAGAGGGCCGAGAATCCATCACAGACGATGAATGCTCTGGCCGACCTTCGACTTCATGGAATGAGGAAAATGTTGAGTTGGTCTCTCAATGTGTTCACAAATATCGTCGCCAAACCCTTGAAAAAATTGCTGCGGCTACTCACTTATCAAAGACTAGTTGCCAGCGTATTTTAACAGAAGATCTTAACATGCACCAAGCAAAGGAAAAATCATGATGGAGGTGTTTTTGATTCTCAAGGAATTGTTCATTCAGAATTTATTCCCGAAGGCAGAACAGTAAACAAGGAGCATTATCTAGACATTTTATGTCGTTTGAGGGAATGCATTCGTCATAAATGGCCACAGATCTGGCAAAGTGGAGACTGATACCTTCTGTATGACAATGCACCTGCACATCGGTCCCAAATGGTCACACAGTTTCTCGCCAACACTCAAATTAATGTGCTTCCACATCTCACCTATTCACCAAACTTAGCCCCGTGAGATTTTTATTTGTTCCCATCAATGAAAAAGCATTTGCAGGGATGCCATTTTGTGTCATCATATGAGGTGAGAGCAGCATTGCAGGAGGCCTTATGGGAGGTTTAAAAAAATGGCTTCCAGCAGTGCTTCCAGAAGTTATACAAGCGCTGGCAAAAGTGTATCGTTGCCCAAGGTGATTACTTTAAAGATGATTGTGCATCGGCAATATAAACTTTTTAAGGTAAGGAATTTTAAGCCAAGTCCCCGAACTTTTGGATCGTACTACGTATATACTAGAGATGGTTGATAATAATAATAATAATAAGCGCAGAGCCCAAACAGTTAGAAGTTGAATGTTGAAATTTGGTACACAGTTAGGGTACATCACGAGAATGTACACTGAAAAGGGATTTTTTTAAATTCCTCCCATTGGGGAGACGGAGAGGATTAAGGCTTACCCTGAAGAACTATGCTTCTACTGTACTATTTTAGATGCAGTTTTTTGCGTTTTAATAGGGTGCATACACTAAGAAGAGATTTTTTGTAATTTCCCCCACAGAGGTGAGGTTGTTAAGAATGGAAGTGTTAAAAGAAAGTGGCATGCACGATTAACAGGCACAGATGCATTTTTTTGCATTTTTGTGGGAAATCAAACGTATTTTTAGAACCATCTGAAAGTTCTCTAATTAATCTGGAAACAGGGGGACTAATTCTTGCATTCTGTGAACATGGGTAAGATTGGCTATAATGTAATAACCTTAACTTTGCTATCGTTACTTTTTGCCTGAGCAATGCCAGGCTTATTTGCTAGTAATTAGATATAATTATTAATTAAGATCTTTTATTTTAATAATTACAAAATTATTTGTTATTAATTATATAAATTTGCTTTTATTTTTTGTGTAAATTTTAAAAATTATTTAAAGTATTCTGAAAAGTTACAAATAAATTTTTAAGTAATATTAATTTTTATGATGTCATAAATTGCATAAAAGTCTTTCAACTTTTATGCATTTTATACATTGATTTATATATCACCTTCAGAATGCAATATTCAAGATATGAAAGTATTAGCAGTTGTTTCACAAATAACAATGTTTAAAATGTTTCAGGATGCAATATTCAGGCACAATTTTATTGACAATGTGCAAACTCATTCAGCTTAATATCTAGAAATAGAGACATTTTATAGCTCCCCAGGTCACCAGACTTATCTGTTTATAATTACTTCTTGAGGGGCTCCTTAAAAGCAAGATGTATACAAGTTAGCCATATACTACTGATAAGCTAAAATATGTCTGTATGAAAATCAACAATATTCTTATTGAAATATTGGAATGAGAAATTGTTAATCTGCATTGAAGACTGATTGAGTATAAATGTTGTCAAGGTGGGTTGGTCACCTGCAAGTTATAATATTCAAGACAATGAATGTAACTGCATTTGTTTCATAAATGGCAGTGTTTAAGGGTGCAATTGATGTGTTTGTAATTTTTTCTAATTAAAACAAATATCTGTGTTGTTGTTTATAAAAACAATCATTTTATTGAAATACCCTGTATATTCTTTTGCATGGTTTTAGTTTCTCTGATTGCTTTCACTTTTATATTNCTAGTGGCTGTTTTTGGCATAACGTGACAGAACCCAGTTTTTCAGCTTTATATAGTAGATTAAATATGGAATTGCTGTAATTACAGTATTAAAATTAAATTATTGATTATACAGGTTGAATCTATTCACTAAATCACCTAAATTTTTGCTGAGCATAAACCTTATACAGGTTGAATCTCACTAATGTAAGATTCACTAGTCTGGAAATTCTGATGGTTTGGGATATAGCTTCAGGACGGTGATTTGAATTTAGCAGTCATTAATTTGTTAATTGCTTCTAGGCCAGCTGTGCAATGTTGCCATTATGAAAAACTGAAATTATCCAGTTGCAGGATGCTGTCATATCCAAAATTATCTGTAGCTATGTAATGTAAGAGCTTGATTCTGATATTAAAATGATAAAAGTCCAGCAACAAGTTTTGTAACTTCCCTGGCAAAAGTATTTAAAATTATGATGGTACCAGCTGTTATTATATTTTATTTAAGAAACTTTTTATATTATTAAATATAATAAAATAGCAAAAAGCTTAATTTTGAGGGTAGAGATGAGTTTTATAAAAAAACAAATTGTAAGTACTAATAATGAGTAAAATCTTCATTAAGTCCAATCCACTTCAAATATGACATGAAACCCCCTCACTCTCTCAGCACCCTGACCTTTAACCACCAAATTGAATAAAATCAATCCCCCTAATACATAAATTTATCTGAAATATTTTAAACATTTTTGACAAATGACACAGAAGTTATTAAGCTTTGAAGTAGGTGAACAAAATTATGCCCTCACATGCACACAAACATCCATAAATCAGAAAAAAAATGCCAAAAATATGTTTTTGCATTTCTCAATGTTTCAAGGTCTCCTGAGTCTAAAAATATGAAAATATGGGGGGGTCATTTTTTTAACTGATTGCCATACTTTACCTTTGTTATACATAACAAAGGAGAAGTAAAAAAGAAAACATCATCTGCCAAAGGTTGTCATAGATCAGTATTTCTCAAGCTATGGGTCACAACCCAATAGTGGGGTTGCAAAATGATACTACCTTTCACATAAATACTTGTAATACTTGTATTATTGAAATGTTCTGTAAGAATTAGGAACAATACAAGGTAGATGCATCTATTAATCTGTTTATCTGTTTTTTTCTTATAATTATTATTATCCAGTGACAAAATTAAGTTTATAGAATATCTGTGTATGAAATTGATTTCCCTTTTCTATTTTGAATAACATCAAAACATATTTTATATAATGTTTTACTTATAAAACCATATAAGTTGCAATGGTTTTGAAAATATTTCATTGTTTGTTGTCATAAATAACAATAAATTATACAAAATAAATAATGGATAAATTTTGATACAAGTGGACCAATAAATAATTTTTAAGGAATTTTTTGTGTTTATACAAAATGAAATTGACAAAATCTTACAAACTGAAATTGAAAAAAATTATTTGTTACAAATTGAAATTGGCCTGAACCACTTTTAATTAATAGAAATGTACTCAATGTTACATTTCACATGTAGAAATTATCATCAATAATGCATAATTTTATTTTGTTATATAATATACAGTGAGTCTAGTTTACCAGGTTTTTTAAAAATTTTATATTATAAATGTTTTGATCGTGGAAACATTACAAACAAATATATTGGGTCATGTGAGCAAAAAGTTTGAGAAACACTGATCATAGATTACAGCCTGTCTTTTTGTATTTTTATGTTTTGTTCAAACGAAAAGTAGCCAATTTAATTTTTTTGTGATTTTTAAATACTTATACTGAAAAATTTAGCAGATTTTCTAAAAAATCCAATATCACCTCACATTATCCTTAAATCAACTAATTATCTGCAATCTGGCAACATTGAAATTGTGACACTACCAGTAGCCTGTATTGTTTGTCTGCCACAACTTAAGGTAGCTTATTCTATTACTCAGTATACAGATATTACTATATTGCTATTTTTTACTTTAAGCTTCAGTGGTTTGGAAAATCCACTGCTCTGGCATCTTTCTAGCCCAAGCTTGTAGATTAGTGACATTCAACCTGTAATTGAATTCATATAATTATAAAATAAAATAGTTCATTTATTGGTATTTATTTTTTTAAATTTCTAATTAAGTTTTGAATTGAAATTTAATAAGACTTCTTAAAAAATTTAATAACATTTAATATTATTTTTCTTTTACAGTCTTTAGGTTGTTGTCTTTATGCAATGTGTTATTTTCATTCACCATTTGAACCAGCATATGAAAGAGGAGATAGTATAGCATTAGCTGTATTAAATGGAAATATTGAATTACCAGAAAACAGTCCGTAAGTGTATACTTTTAAAAATTTAATAAAATTGGAATTTTTTCTATTTAAATATCAGATTAACATAGAAGAAACTGAGTATTGTAAAATGAAGCTATTTTAAATGTTTAACTCAATTTCAGTTGATAGAAAAATTTCATTTGATAGAATTTTTCATATAGGAAGTAACTTTACTAGCACTTTGTTTGCACTGCAAACAGATAGTCATAATGAGTGGTATCTAAGGTATGACAGGTAGGACATGTGCCTTGAGTGCCACTGAGCAGTTCCTATTAGTCATAAAAGCAGTGTTTGGATAGTAAAAAAAGATTTTATTCTTTTTAATACATCTGTGAAGAAACATTTTAACAATTCATAGTCTACATCTTTTAAATCCAAAAAAATTATTTACATTGAAGAAAAAAGATGATGATCTTAATGATGAAAAGAGATGATATTTTCTTCTAGAATAAGAATATTGACAAGGATACTGGGCATTTATCATATTTTAATATAAATTTCCAAAGCTCATTCAGACTGTTCAAGAGAATCACACAATCTGAACATGGCTTAGAAATTTATACTAAATTACAATAAATAATAAATTCACATATAAAATGTTAACTCAGGATATTCTTCAATATTTTAATTTGAAGTTAGACTATTTTGTAAATAGTCTAACTTAACTTCAAATTAAAATAAATAATAAATTTTTGTTATATATTATTATTGAAATAATTTTTTTTAGATTTTAAAATAATATAATAAATTTGGCAAGTATTTGAGTAAATGTTAACTTGTTTTCAAAATATTNACGTATATATATATATATATATATAGTAACATATTTTAAAAATATATATGAATATTTTGAAAACAAGTTAACATTTACTCAAATACTTGCCAAATTTATTATATTATTTTAAAATCTAAAAAAATTATTTTAATAGTAATATATAACAAAAATTTATTATTTATTTTAATTTGAAGTTAGACTATTATATATATATAAAGGCAGAAAAGTAAAAATAGATTGTATTTGTTCAGATAAGTGTGAGAAAGTGGACAAAATTGAGTAAGTTCAACATGTTCTATGGGGTTGTCTGTGCCAGCCACAACTTTGATAGAATCCGAGGATGAAACAAGTAAAAATGCATCACAATCCAAGGAGGAAGTCAGATAAATCTGAGATGACAAGATTAAGAGTGAGGCTGCCACATCATAGAGTGCAGCAGACATGACATGACATTACAGGAATAGAAGGTGGTAGATGAGCATGTTGATAAGATTGAACCTGATAATGTTGGACCTAGTGATCTAGATGGTAAAAGAGCCTCAAATTGTCATACCAGAAATGATTAAACAGTGTGACTTTGGACTTCCGAAGTTTGATAAGGGTGTATATATATATTTATAAATTTTATATAGTGGTGCCTTATATTTCAAATTTAATTCATTCCAGACAACTGTTTGAACTCTGAATCATTCAAAGTCTGAAGCAGTTTTTCCCATTAGAAATAATGGAAAGTGAGTTAATCCATTTCCAGACCCTAAACAATACCTGTTTTGATAAACTTAAAATGCAAACACACATAATTTAAGGTAAAAATATAATTGAATGCCCTAATAATAAATTAAAACACAAACAATAAATGAAATACATAAATAATATATAATAAAATGAAAATTGCATTTACTGATTGCACACCATCTACTTTGGCATTAATCATGGCTACCAGATTTGCCACACATGTGCTGCTTTCATGCTTTGCAATAAGTTCCTTTTTCATGGTAGCCCTTTTTGAGCCTTCCTCTTACTAGTTAGACTTGTTTCTTCCACATATTTCTCGAATGCTGTGATTAATTAATAAGTAAAGGCTGAACAGAAAGTTTTTGTATATTTTTAACAGTTGTCATTACTTAATGTAGATGTGTGTGCAATTTAATTATGATATTTATGAATTTTAATACATTATTGATAATTTGAGATTATATTCTTTGTTCAGAAGCTTGTTTTATGCTTTCAGTGCAATTTTTATTCCATGTCCAGTTTGAACTTTGAAGCATTGTTCAAACTCAAGCAAATTTTTGTCAAATTTAACATTTGAACTCAAGCATTTGAAGTTAGTCATTCAAAGTGCAAGGTACCACTGTATTAAATAATTCTGTCTGGAAACTATAATTTAATGTGCTAAAATAATCTAGAAGGCCTGTTATACTCTGTTAGTGCCTGTTTATGAAGGATATTGGTTGTCCTCATGCCTTTTAATGAGATCAACAACCTAACAATATGTTTACTGTTTATATTATTTTGTATTTAATGTTTATATATGTAAATAAAAGTAATAAATTATTTTAATTATTCAAAAAACTATTTATATATTTTATTCTTATTTACATAAGAAATATTCTTCTTTTGAAACTATTATGATGCTGAAAAGTGCATTAAATTTATTAGGTCTCTGATGTATTTTCTCTGAATATAATTAATATATCAATTGAAGTAAAGGTAAATTTTTTCATATTTTCCAACAGATGGCAACATGATACAATGGGTATGTTACCTAGTAAAGTGGCTTTAATCAGCACCCTCTGTAAGAAACCCTCCCAACTAATATTTCAAAGGATAATAGAAAAGCAGTCCTGCTTGGTTTGTTTAGAGAATTTCATTTGAAGTATTTCCAGAACAGTAAGAGGGCCTTTCCTACCAACAAATAACTGCTTCAAGTTGTTACTTGGAGCAGTTATTTGTTGGTAGGAAACTTGGTTTAAGAGGGAATTGGGAAATGGTAATGGTGAGGAAGTTACTTGCTTATGATTGGTATATTTCCCTTCTAAAGTATGCATATTGTATATGTATTCTTCTCTATTTCTTATCAGACCTTAAATCCAATTAGAGCAGAAAAGTGTGGAAAGCACTTGATAGGATTAATAATCATGAAAACACTAATAATCATTGGGAGTGATTTCATATAGTGGAAAGAAATAGAAAGAAATTTATCTGAAAACAGAGTTATTGTTTTTACCCAATTGTACTATTAACAAGTACATGGAAAAATAATTCTCCTTTCTTCTCTGACTTCTGGAGGCTTAAAAAATTTCAAGTCTGTAGATTGGCATAAAAAACAAAAGGGCCAACAGATTAAATTAAGAGAAAAAAATTTTTTATTTAACACTATACTTCACCCCAAGACTTATTGTTGTCACAGATAGAGAAGTGGCATATCTTGATGAGAATCCTTTATAACATAAAATTCCTCACAACACAGCCTGGCTTTGTGAAATACAAGGACTCACTTCCTTGTATTTCACAAAGCCAGGCTAGACATTAATTTCAGTGTGATAAATTTTCTTGGCTTACTGAAACTACTGGAAATCTTTAACGTTATTGTAAAAAACATTTAACCTATGGAAAGTTATTCTGGATTGACATCTTATCTATCATCAGATGTCTAGAACAAATTCCTCCAAATGATGGCATACACTGTTTACTAGAGTTTACTAAGAAGCATTTGTAACGGTGTGGTCTCATGTTTGGCTTTGGTCTGTCACACCTTAAGCAGATGTCAGTAGTAGTTAAGTATGTGGAAATTGATTTTTAGACTTTTTCCTTGGTTTTATCCATATAAGCCAGAAGAATGCTATGTGCTTGATTTGAAGGTATCTTGAAACAGATAGAGAATGATATAATAGAGCTATAAAATTGTCAGTCACAATGCTATGACAATGCCTCTGTGATGGTTAGATAAAAAAGTTAATTATGTTCGTCAAAGAATAAGTGAGAAAAACAACTTGGCAGTGTTTGTGAATTTCAATAATCACTCATTCAACTTGAGTGTACTGTACAGTACATACAGCCAAACTGGATACAATGATGATCATGTTTTCTGGAACCATTGAGGAACTCTGTGCTTTTCTTTTATTTAACATAGCACAGAAGAAAGCTTAAAAATATTATTGTCTGGGTGAGTCCAAAACCAGGTGGAGTGCAAGGACAGACGTAGGGAAGTCTGTGAAGTTCTCCAAGATATTATAGACAGTGAAAAAGACCAATGAGACAAGAAGTGATGCAAGGCAGCTGAACAACAGCCTGTTGAATTATGATTTTCTCACTTAGCATAAATTTTGGAACAAAGTACTAATTTGTGTTGACTGTATTTAAGAGCCTACAATCCTGAAGTTCAGGCCAGGATCCTGAAGTTCAGGATCCTGGCCTGAACTTCAGGATTCTGCCCTGGATTTCAAGTCTCTCTTAAGATCATTTTGATAATGAAAAAGACATGTTGGTTAGTGAGTCACTTGAAGGTCTTGGTCTCTGTTAAAGAATATAATATTGAAGATGAAAGAAGTAAATGGCTGATGAGAAGATATGCTGAGGTGTAACACTAAGGAAGAAATGGAAAGAGTCATGAAGTGAACACTTGACTATCTTCACAGAGAGAAATGTACAAAATGTTAGCTTATTTGCATGACACTGATGCTAAGTTTGGGTTCCTTCTTCATGTTGAATGACTGCTATAGTGCTAGCAATGATGACCTATATATACTTTTAATTTTACATTCAGAAACAAATATTTTTTTGGATGTTTATTTTAATTAATTAATTTTATGT